>NC_041355.1:14624022-14646522 GCF_900634415.1 Cottoperca gobio
ACATCAGGAGGACACGTCCCGTCCTGCAGACACACTCTGTACAACATCAGGAGGACACGTCCCCTCCTGCAGACACACTCTGTACAACAAGAACTAGAGGAACAGTTCATTATGGAGAAGGCTAAGGATAGAAAGAGCTGGAAGACAGAAGTCGAACAGATGGGGCTGGAGAAGAACAAACTAGAGGAAAAGTTCATTATGGAGAAGGCAGAGGATAGAAAGAGCTGGAACACAGAAGTCGACCAGATGGAGCTGGAGAAGAACGAACTGGAGGCCAAGTTCTCAAAGACCACCATGCAGCTGCAGGCAACAGAGACTGAACTCCTCCAGACAAACAAAGGTTGGAAAGTAGAGTACGACCGTCTGGAGGATAGGCTCAATAAAAACCTGGCTGTACAGGTCCAACTGTGGGAAAACAACAAGAACGAACTGGAGACCAAGTTGACAAACTTGGCCATCTAACACCAGAGCTGGAAGACAGCAGAACAGGTGATGCTGAGAAAGATCAAAGAGATGGAGGACGACCTGGCAGACAGACAAGAGAGTTGGGAGACCAAACAAAGAGAGGCAGAGGACGAGAAAAGACTTCTGGAGGACATCTGCCTCAAGCAGAAGAAGAAGAGGAGAGGTCTCTTTTCTCGCAGAACTGAGGAAAGAGACCAAGAGCTAGAAAGAATGAAATACAAAATGGAAAAAAAGGACATGAAAAATAAATCATCTCCTTCCTCCCACTAACTCCTTCCTCACCTCCTTCCTCCCTCTACCACACCTCCCTCCCCCCTCTACTGCAGGCGTCCTGCTTCTACCTCAACCCCTCCGTCGAACTCACCTCATGTTCCAAATAAACAATCAAAACAAAGTTGAATGTGTCTGCGTCTCTGAATAAATGCTGACTATACTTATAAATACAATGATGTACAAGTATACAGTACTGCTATCTGTTTAAGATGTAAACTACACTGAAGCTGATCAATTCATGTTTTATTGATTTCAAATAGTATTTTTAAAACAAACGACAGAATATGTTGTTTGCCAACGACCCAAACAACTTATAATTATTAATACTTAAGTATGTTGTATATTAACACTTTGCTCTGTATGTTGTTTTATTGTCTTACTTCCTGTCAGCTGATGCCATTCACATACACTGCAACAGGAAATATATAATAATAATGTTTATGTTTATTTAACGAGGTGAAAGAGTTTAAGATTAAAATCACAGATCAGTGCAGGAAACACTGAAATCAGATTTCATCTAATTGAAGAGTCCTTCACACGAGGCTCATGAGGACTTTATCTGACCTGTGATTTATATATTATGAAACGTAATACTTGTTGGTACACACATACAGGTTCAATGGTTTTAAGTGGTCTGACTGGTGTTTTCATTTTACTCTGTTTGCTTTTTCACTACAAAATGTCTGAACAACGTTTTGTGTTGAAAAATACGTTTTTTCGGGCTTTTTGCTGTTTAAATGGGAAAAAAAGTGATTTTATTTTGAGACTCAATTTGTGTCTCAATATTAGATTTTCACTGCACTATAAATGTGGAGAAAGTAATCCAAGATAACAATGTTATCGTTTTATCCATAGAACATTTTAAAATAAATAAATAATGCTATCAGGCAAATTCATCTTTATCTTGTTTATTGTGTTTTGTTCCTAGCTGTGATGTAAAATGTGGACTGCTCCTTTAAAGTCCTTGAAAGTTGCAGCACTTGACCAAACTGTGACCGTGTGTTACAGTTTTTTTACGATTGCTAAAACACATTTCTTGAAACCTTCTTTGATCACAAAACTCAAGCTACATTCACAGAACCACAGACTCCTCTGGCACAAATCAAACAATGCTTTCACATCATGCACTTTTCCAGTCAAAATAGATAAACCTACAGAGCATTCATTAGACACGACATACAAAAAATGTAAACACTGCATCCAGTGCATGTAGTGTGATTTAGTTTTATTGTAAATGAACACATTTTTGCAAAACTAAACAAAAAGGTACAATTATCTCAACTTATACAAATAAGAAAACTTCATATGTACATGTAAAGCACATTACAGGTACATGTAAAGCACATTACAGGGACATGTAGGAAGTACAAGGAGACATCTGCAAGGGTAACACTTAGATGATCTGACAAGGAACACTGGGAAAGACATATACACACAGACACTAAACGAGGGGAACGAGACACAGCTGGGGAGAGAAGCTAAAACACAAGGGCAAGGTGAATGGACACAGGAGGAACAAATCAACAATCACAGAGGGAAATCAAGGGGGAAACAAGGAGGGCTGGGCAAGAGGCCGGCAAAGCAGCTCAGGAAGCCGGCGGAGAGGCCGGGCAGGATGCGGGCGGAGCCGCTCAGGAGGCCAGTGGGGAGGCCGGTCTGAATGTGGGTGGAGCTGCTCAGGAGGCCGACGGGGAGGCCGGGCTGGATGCGGGTGGAGCTGCTCAGGAGGCCGGCCGGCGGAAAGGCTGTTCTGTACGTGGGCAGACCCGCTCAGAAGGCCGGGCTGGAGGCTGGAGAAAGCACTAGGGTCTGGAGAGGAGAGGGGAGCGAAGGGGCTGGGGTCTGGTGCAGCCCGACAGTAGTAGGAGGTTGCCGCAGCGCGACTGGAGAAGGGGGTTGCCGCAGCTCGGCAAAAGGAAGTTGAGTGGAAGGATCGGCAGGGTTAGGCTGGCAAGGTGGAGTGTTCACAAAATTCTGAAGCCACTCAGGTAAAAGGCTCTTCAACTCTGGCTTCTTAGCAACCTCTTTTCTTTATTCCAAAAAGCTTTCAAAATAACAAAAATACAAAAGGTAAAAAGTAAACTGAAAAGACAAACCAGGATGACACGGGAAGCATGAGGAGGCATCTGCAAGGGTAACACTTAGATGACGATCTGAACAAGGAACACTGGGAAAGACAGGGATATATACACACAGACACTAAACGAGGGGAACGAGACACAGCTGCAGAGAGAAGCTAAAACATAAGGGCAAGGTGAATGGACACAGGAGGAACAAATCAACAATCACAGAGGGAAAACACACAGACAGGAAGTACAACTAGACATGACATAAGGGGGAGTGAACACTTCAAAATAAAAGAGGATATACAAAAATCACGATCATGTCAGATAAAGCGTCCGTAAAGGAAAGGACAGAGCAAGAAAACTTGAAGAGCGTCTTCTAAACATTCGGAGAGAGACTACTGACCTAGAGCAACGGTTTGATGGCATTCGCTCAAACATGTGTAGAACCATCTCTGAGCAAGATATAGTAATAGACAATCTGAAGGAAAGTCTCCAATCCCAGGAAGATTCTCAAATCTCTAACTCCAACGAGGCAACCTCCGAGAGCCAGAACACTGTTCTGAAACTGGAGAAGGAACTGGAGGAAAAGTTCATTATAGAGATGGAAGAGTTAAGAAAGAGCTGCAAGAAAGAAGTCTTTTTGATGATATCTGCCTGTTTTACACCCTTTCATCGACAGGTGGTTTTGTGTGCACATGAAGCCTTTTGCAAACTAATTCCATAGAAAGCAAAAAAGCTTAAATGCTTCATTAAGCTTCCTCCCGCCATCACTAGGTAGGAGCAAGCTTCCAGCAGGTCTGCTCCTGAACTGAGTCAACATAAACTTCAACAAGGATCTACCCTTGAGGAGCTTCTACCCCTTGCTTTTAAACATAAAGCTCCTCCTACAGACAAACCAAAATTATTCAATTTTTCAATTAAGACAATGAAATAGCACTTCTATGTGAAAACAACAAAACTGTTCATGTACATATTCAACAATGAAATAGCCTTCGTTCAAATGAAAGAAAACCACTTGAGAAATGTATTAGAAAAATGGTAGACATGTATTTAGAAAATTTGCAACATCACAATACAGAAGACATATAAAGCAATGCAAATCAATTAAATTAGCTGAAAGAAAACACTGTCTGTACCATAACAAAAATATTAAAGGCATATGAAGAGAAAGTGTTTCACTCTTGCAGGTAGGCCAGATACACACACAGTAAATAGCAAAAGAAAAAAAAACATTGTTTATCAAAAAACTTATTTTATGTTTTGTGATAAAACATTTTTTTTCATTTATCAACAAATAAAACACCAGATACACAATCTAAAAACAGTCACACGGCATTGAGGACCTAGAATAACGCTTATTAGTTCATCATATAAACTCATCTGCCGGTTCATGAGGTACACCTAACTAAAACTGTCTGATGTTGATGCTGTTTTCCTGTTAACCGATAATATGACGGCTTTCAAAACCGTTTCGCTTGATTTTTTAATAGAATCTTTTTTCTTGTCTCTGTGGAGTAAAAGTCAGATTAAAAGTGTTTGACATTTAAGTTTTTAAGTTTTTATTTATTCAAAGAAAATAACATCCGAAGATATGAAAGCTGCATCGTTGCTTTCTAAGAGGTGGAGGGCTGCACCCACGCTGTCTGTGAAGTGGAGGGCTGCACCCACGCTGTCTGTGAGGTGGAGGTCACACACAGTTTCTTGGCCTGTTGTGTGTGGTCTTCAGATTTATATGCAGAATCTATCACAAAATAAAAACACTTATCAGTCTTCTAAAACTTTAAACATTTTGAAAACGATGTTGTTGCTTCCTAAACTTGCACATTTTAATCAAAATACAATTATTTTGTAACAAAACACATTTCAGTCTTCAGTTGAACCCTTGCTGCAGAGACTCTTGTATTTATGTAAATGTCCAATAGCATTCAAAAGTATTTAGTTCAACCAACCAATTTTTCTTGTGTGTAAAATCAATGTAATTTAACAGTATGTGATCTAATCTAGTCATGTCATCTTGTTTTCATCACCTTTTATATAAAAACATAATCTCACCTTCAACTGCGGTGGCTGCCTTGCTCCTCTGCCTTGTCCTCTTTTTGCCCTACACACAAAAAAACACAAGTTAGACTTCCCATCTGATATTAGCTGGTGAAATGTCTGCAGTGTTTCCTCAGTTCTAGTGTAGTGATTCAAACATGTGCACTTACATAGTTGTCTTTTGTGGACCATTCAGGATGTTGCTTGGCGTGGAGCCGTCTTTCTACATCAGCCAGGTGGTAATATTGTTCCTGCTGCTCGTTTGTCAGGGACCACCACTGTAGCCGGACAACAACACACTGTTAGCACACACACACACACACACACACACACACACACACACACACACACACACACACACACACACATACACACACACGCTGACACACAACTACAGGCCGGATAGAGTACAAACTAAAACACAAGCACAAAAACATATAAACAGAAGAAAAAGCACAAAACACTGTAAAGATGTGAAGATTTACAATTAGAAAACTTTTTACAAGCTTGCCTGTTGAAAACAATTTTGTACTAAACGTTGATCGTGGCTCAAACACAAACACACTTACCCTCTGTCCCAGGACTCTATTCACAGCTGCACTTCCTCTCAATTCAAGGTTTATTTCGACCTCAACATTTGAGCTCTGCTCCTTTATGAACAGCATGAAAGCATTTGGAGGTCTCTTCACGTACAGCGGTTCGACCTCCCGCTGGTTTCTGCGCTTCTTCTTTCTACGGGAAAAAAAGAGTACAAACTCAGGTTAGTACTGCATAAAACTGTGAGGAAAGAAGCATTTTAGAAAGGAACTAACAAAACAATAGACAATATGGGTCAAATTTAACCTGTGCTGTGTTGTTAAAAAATGTGTTGAAATAGACTGATTATAATAATATTCATGTAGGCATTTTGCAGAAAAATAAAAACTGAAATCAAACCACAGTTTGATAATAAGTCAAAGAATTAAAAAAAATACAATTTGACCAAAACTGTCAGAAACAAACTTACTTTGATTTGTCATTACTCAGAGGAGCAGCCGGGACAGGAGGAGCAGCCGGGACGGGAGGAGCAGCCGGGACGGAAGGAGCAAAATCTTTTTCAATGACCTTGTACACCACCTTTCTATTCCTACACAGATACAAAGAGACAGATACACACATTAGATAATAGAAAGAGTTTGTGTGTGATGATACAAGCAGAAGCTCGAAGGCACTTGTGTGTTTGTGCTTGCATTTTTTATGTGCGTTATTTACCTCATTCTAACAAAACGCATGTTCAGCCCTTCAGGGAGAATGACCGCTGGCACAAAGTTACACTGGAGGCACAAACACGCACAGAAAAAGTGTTGAGACATTAAATTGTGTTTTTGGGCTTCAAAGCTTCTGGACAAAGAATCACTAACTATTCCAAACGTCATTGGTGAGGGATGGATGTTGCTGTTATTACTAAATGACATATATGTTTGGGGGGATAACAGATAGGTGGCACCCACTTTTATCAGAATTGTTTCATATCCAGTCACTTTGCAAAGATAAATTCTCGTCAATTCTGCTGTTTTACTGATCTAATTAACTCCAGAAAGCCTGACACACACTTTACATATTTACATCCTAACAATTAAATACAACTGAGCTTGAGTGGACAGCTTCACATCCAATTTAAATATTTCTAAAAATGCAAAAATGTTGCTGTCTGCTGCAACAGTGAAGATGTTCAGAGTGTGTAACAGGTTCTTACTGGCTGGGGAGCTGCAGCAGAGGGATGGACGGCTGCCGGGGTCTGGACATTGTCAACAGGCCCTTGATACGGCAGTTGCTGTGAAGGGAGAGGAAAGGTTAACCAGCCATAACACACACACAATATACCATTTCATAAACCAACACTCATCTTTCAGGCATGTGACCACACCGCCTTTACTGTAAACTGACTCAGAACACATAAAAACACAATACTGAATATCTGTTTAAGTTCAAGCAAGCTAACGTTAAAGATTTTCATTATCAATGAATTGGCTAAATATTGTTTGGAGTAACAAAGCATAGACAAAGTGTAGTGAAATAAACAGTTAAATGACCCTGCAGAAGGCTGTGCCATGCGTGGGTTGTAACCCAGCTCAATCTTAACATGTAGCAGCCGTGTCAATGTTTTTAAAATGTCACCATGAAAAAGGCGTCTGATTAAAGGTTTTTTAACTTTATGTCAGATGAGTGAATGGGACCTCTCTTCTGTTTTGAACCTAAATGTGTATTTTGGATGTTTTCTTTCCACTAGTCTGAAGGAAGACATGTTATGGAAGCAAAATAAATATTAATCTACTCCTATCCCTCAACTATTCTGAGTATCTTACCTGTCCCTGATTATCTCCTGATGCCTGATCATGGAAGTGACCTGGCTGCATGATGTCTTCCTGACACGGAAGTTCATTGCAAATGGTATGAGAAGCAGTCAATGAACTTAACAGCTCAAACACATCAGTATCATCTCCAAGGAGGAGGTCCATGTCCAGGTCTTGGTCAAGGTCCAGGCCCAGGTCTAGATCCAGATCCAGATCCAGATCCAGATCCAGTACATTGTCAAGGTCCAGGACTAGGTACAAGTCCGCAGGAGCAAGAGCAAGAGCAGGAGCAGGAGCATGAGCATGAGCATGAGCATGAGCATGAGCATGAGCATGAGCAGGAGCAGGAGCAGGAGCAGGAGCAGGAGCAGGAGCAGGAGCATGAGCAGGAGCAGGAGCAGGAGCAGGAGCATGAGCAGGAGCAGGAGCAGGAGCATGAGGGTTGAGCTCGTCGACCATTACATCGCTGAGCGCCGCCAAGAGAGTGGAAAGCAGCTCTCCTGAATTCATCTCCGCAAGCATGTGTTCTATATTTATACTGGGATCCATCTTGGAGGAAAAGATGTTTTGCATGCTCATCAGACTCTTCCAGAAGAACGACTCTGTTTGATCTGTTTAGTGGACTCCTGTCACACCTTCACGGTGGTTGAAAGTCACTGTAATGGAGAGTAACACTATGTTTTAATTCACTACTGAAATGGATTTTTAAAAACAAAAAATATATGATTGGTTGAGAAATTGTGATGCTTTGTCTTGAATTTAACAACTTAACAACATATAAAGTAATTATAACTTCATCTGGACCAACTACTGTGCAACATTAAAAAGCTGCTGTCAACTACTAACTACTAACTTACTACTTTGGTAGGTACAGGATTACTGTGTAAACAACAACACTCTACAGATAATATGTAGTTAACATTAGCTGTGTGTATATTAGCTAATTATAGCAGGTAGCCTAACTTTGAGGTATTTATCTGTTAATGCATGTGAAAGTATGACAATTAATATGAGTTCAATAAAAAGCTGTTGAATTACTTACCTATTAGCTGCTGTATGCACTGACGGTAGAGTTACTCTAAAGTGACTTTAAAATATTCTTTTGGTTTGGGTATTTCGAGTTTTTCTTGAGTTTGTAGCTCTGAATATATCTTAGGGTTCACAGGTTGAAGACTGCCGATGAAATGAACTTATTCTGCTAATAGAATCACTTGTTGTGGTGAACGTTCTAAAATATGTAGCATTATGACATACGTTCATTCCAATGTTTGGTTCTTAAGTTCCATTCGTATTTTGTTGATCTCCAAAAGTTCCTCATCCATAACCAGTTCATGGTGATCAGTGGTGCAATGTAACTAAGTACATTTAGTACATTAGTCGAGTAGGCCTACTGTACCCCTCAAATAAAGTCAGCCCTTCTGTGTATATAAGCGTGCATTTCTAAAAATTACAAATGCATATTAGATCATAATTTTGGAATCTATTTCAGTTATCAATACTCGTTTGGAAATGCAAAGTTATATGTACCACATGATATTAGCTTAAAGCCCATAACACCATTTAAGATAACTCATAAGACGTATTTACAAACTTTAATTGATCCTCAAAGCCAACAAAGTAAAATGTTCACATATTGTCAACTGAGAGTTAACAAGGTCTATCTGACAAATTGGACAAATTTGAGGTCTATGTCTCAAACGGCTTTAAAGTTAACAGGGTCTATCTGCATCACTAATTTATGCAGATTTTGTATATATTTGCTGAGTCAGTGAGATCTACAAAGATCTATCTCCACATGTTCAAGCATAATTTTAGTATCACAAAGGTCTATCTGCTGACAACCAATAGCAGGGCGGGAAATGAATCACGTGATCATTTTAAGCACAGGAATAACTTATTCAAAACATTTTGCTGCCAACTGTTTTATATGTATTTAATCTAGTAGATAGTAGTTCACGTTAAGATCATTAGTAGTTCAAGTTAAGATCATTAGTAGTTCAAGTTAAGATCATTAGTAGTTCAAGTTAAGATCATTAGTAGTTCAAGTTAAGATCATTAGTAGATCAAGTTAAGATCATTAGTAGATCAAGTTAAGATCATTAGTAGTTCAAGTTAAGATCATTAGTAGTTCAAGTTAAGATCATTAGTAGTTCAAGTTAAGATCATTAGTAGTTCAAGTTAAGATCATTAGTAGTTCAAGTTAAGATCATTAGTAGTTCAAGTTAAGATCATTAGTAGTTCAAGTTAAGATCATTAGTAGTTCAAGTTAAGATCATTAGTAGTTCAAGTTAAGATCATTAGTAGATCAAGTTAAGATCATTAGTAGTTTAATAAAAAGTCTTACAAATTCAGATTTATTAGCAAATATAATTTTTAAGTTTAAGTTTCCTGCTACGTGGAACTTGTGTAAACATTTTTAGAGCTTAAAATGAAGCTAAGTTGCATAAAATACAGTTACAGTTACATTTTCAATTTTCGGGTGGGGAAATGTCAGATAGACTTGGGACTCTGGTTTTCCAACAATTTCGGAACCACAAAGGTCTATCTGCAAAATTAGTTTTGTTTCTACCCATAATGCACACTGAATTGGCACAAACAGTCTTAATTTCACTACCTAGTGTGTAGCATATGATATGTCAAAATTGGTTGGAATTGGTTTATAGTGTCCACGTTATGAACTGTTGGATTTTCAAATACATTTTTCTCAAAACTCGTCAAAGTGCAGCTAGACCTTGACACCTTCAACCTCAGTTGACGATGTCACATAAGAAAGCGATAACATTTTCTTGGCAAAAACACAACATAGGCCTACATGACAATTGTATACACTGTCCAATAGTTAATGATATCATGTTTATATTGGTAAATCATTTGTTAGAGGGGTCACATTATTCATATGTTATTTAAAGGCGGACCAGGTCCTCACTTTATTTGAAGGTCCACAAACGTGATGAAGTCATGAAAATGTTTTTGTTGCACTTGGTATTCAACAGAATTAATGTGCACAGTTCCTCTCAAAACGTACCAACCCCATTTTAGGAATTATGAAATAGATGCCTAAGTTGTTGCATTGATTAACATTGTTTTTGCGTAAAGTCATGCATGAATTCATGATAATTCATGTACCCTTAGAATCAAGTGTACCCGGTACAATGTTGAGGTACTTATACTTTGTACTGCCTAATTGTCCACTACATTTGATATCTGTACAAAGTTAATTGGCAGATTCAGAATAATACATTTAAAACTAATAAATTATATATTATTATATTTGTAGGGGTTAAGCTACCATGCAGTATAAAAGTAGTTAAAATTAGCCGCACCTTTACCAGCTGCAACATCAGTGATGAACACATTATCGCTCAACTAATTATAATCCAGTTATGTAATATACATTAGTCTAAAATGATCCTATTCTGCCTAATGAATAGCCTAATTTTATTTTGTTACATTAAGTATATTTCGATGCTAATACTTTAAAGATTTGGAAAGCAGGGCTTTTTACTTGTATCCGAGTTATTCTTCCACCACGGCTGTACAACCTCTTGTAATGTCTGTCCTCTTCTACCCACTGGAATACTCTTTACTCTATACTCTTTCAGTTCCTTTGCACTTGTTAAAGATGCCCACTCTTAAACTTAATATAAGACTTATACTGGACAGTCCTATTCACAATGGTGGAAGAAATAGTTAGATCCTTTACTTAAGTAAATACCACACTGTGAAGTCCTGCATTCAAACCCTTAAGTGAAAGTAAGCAAGTATTATCAGCACATCCACTGACTTCTGACTGCACTGACTTTTCTTTGGTAATAAAACATTTGACACAATATGTTTGAGACCAGTGTAAGAAATATGAACATTTTGGTTTTCATTTTCATTATATAAACAAATATTTTGCTTAAAAGTGTAATATCAATTTCATTGTATGGACTCTTTAGATACTTTTGATAATCAAACACCACACTTTGTTAAGTTTCCTCCACTTTTATTTCAACAATTCATAAATGCCCCAAAATCCACACACGTTTTACTGTATCAACACCTTTCATAGAAAACAAACCTTCAATGGGTATCTGAAGTGAAAAAAAACAAAAGGTGCTGTGGGGTCTTGTATGAGGACGTACTACATGCTTTCACACAAACATGTTGTTTTTACTGGCAATATATAGCAACGTTTCTTCACAATATGACAACAAAAAGGGAACTACACCTTGATTAAAAAGTCTAAGCATGCAAGTTTTTTTATTCATGCAAATGTTCAATAGTATTCCAAAGTTTTCAACTAGTTTAACTTCTTTAAAAATAAAGCATATATATTTCTTGTTTGTAAAATAAATGTAATTTAACAATCTGATCTAATCTAGTCAGAAATGGTCCAGTGTGGTCACATGTCATCGTGTTTGTCACATTTCACATAAAAACATAATCTCACCTTCAACTGCGGTGGCTGCCTTGCTCCTCTGCCTCGTCCTCTTTTTGCCCTACACAAAAAAAAACACACAAGTTAGACTTCCCATCTGATATCAGCTGGTGAAATGTCTGCAGTGTTTCCTCAGTACTTACATAGTTGTCTTTTGTGGACCATTCAGGATGTTGGCAGGGAGCCGTCTTTCTACATCAGCCTGGTGGTAATATTGTTCCTGCTGCTCGTTTGTCAGGGACCTCCACTGTAGACGGACAACAACACAATGTACACACACACACACACAGTTTATAAAATAAAATGAAAGTTTTGTTCTCTGGTTACGAGACAAGAAAAAGCACAAGTCAAAAGTTTTACGCTTGGAAGCCTTTTTTACAAGCTTGCCTGTAGAAATCTTTTACTAAATGAACACTTACCCTCTGTCCCAGGACTGCATTTACGACCGCACTCTATTCGGTGTAATTCGGCCTCAACATTTGACCTCTGCTCCTTCATGAAGAGCATGAAGGCATTGCCTGTCGCCCTGTTGCTGGATTTAATGCCTTCTTTCTACAGGGAAAACAGTGAGAGCTCGTGTTATAACTAAAAACTGTGGAAAGTAGTATTTTAGAAAGAACCTAGCATCATACAAGATCTGGGTAAAATTTTACCTGTGCAGTGTTAAAAACTTGTTTAAATAGCCATTATATTATTATTATTATTATTATTATTATTATTATTATTATTATTATAATGCATTTGGTAGACAATACCTGAATTTAAATAACAGCTGCTTGAAAGACGATTCTGATTTGATAATGAGTCTGGCTTATTTAGGGCCACAGGTCATGAGACAAGTCAAAATAATAAACAAAAATACATTTTGGCCAAAACTGGCCAAAGCAAACTTACTTAGTTGTCACAACTCAAAGGAGAATCCGGGACGAGAGGAGCAAAATCTTTTTCTAAGACCTCGTACACCATCTCTCCATTCCTACACACATAAAAAGAGACAGATATACACTTTAGATAATAGAAAGAGTGTGTGTGATGACACAAGCAGAATCTCGAAGGCACTTCTGTGTTTTTGTGTTCAGGTTCAGACCTTCAGGGAGACTCACCACTGGCACAAAGTTACACGAACACACATAGTGATGAGACAAGTTGCAACGGTATCATCCGTCCACTAGGTGTCAGGATTTCCCCTCTGAATAATGAATGTATGACATCTGGAGTAAAAATCACATCTGGAGAACACAGGTTGCAGTTGAGGGGTGTGTATTCATGTGAACGTCAGGTGACCACGAGGTAAAATAACTAAACAATGGCCTGATTAAATAATACATCTGTGTAGCATTCAGCTCAAACTTAATGAACAGTGACCTTTTTAGTGAAATAACATCCATTTTTTAGATTTGTGCTCATTAAATGCATTTTTGGGCCTCAAAGCTCCACAAATAATCACTAACTATTCTAAACTTCATTGGTGTGGGATGGATGTTGCAGTTATTATTGAATGACAATTAAAAAAATATTAATAGTAAAAAATAAACCTGCAAAAAGTTGATTTTGAAAAAGTTAAAGTATAAAATATGTATATGACCAGCTATAGCTAAAAGCAATCTCAAGGCGCTAAGGCATGTAACATGTTGGATTTACTTTATATCTTGTTACTTTGAAAGTTGAAGGATGCTGCTGTGTAAACAACCCTTTCCAGATAATATTTAGCTAATTTAGTAATAACTTAATAAGTTTACATTACTTATCTATTAGCTACTGATGGTACAGTTAGATAACTTGACTTTTGTTTGAGTTTTTACACATCATCTTGGGTTTTGTAGCTCTGGATATACCTACGTGTGGTTCACAGGTCGAAGTCTGCTGGTGGAATGAACTTATTCTGCTTAAACAATCACAATATGGTGCACGGTCTAAAATATGTAGCAACGTGTATTACTACCAACCTGGTCACAGTGTGACGAGGTCTTTTTCTTCGGTTGCCGCCTGGTTGTTCCTGCTCCCTGATCACAGTCTAATGTGCTCACCTTCTTCAGCATCTCGCTCCAACATAGACTCTATTGACTGGAGAAGTGCCAAGGGCTTTCCTTGTGGAGAGCTCAGTGGGTGACAGATCTGTTTGTTAGTGTGACATAATAGCACATAGTATATTTTCATTGTCCTCTGCAGCCCATATTCACGTCTTCATTTGTGCCACTATCCGGCAACCTGTTTGATGGCACATAACAAACTTGTTAGCTAATTTACATTTCAGGGTTAAGCCTAACACTAATAATAAAAATAACTCTTACATTTGCTATAATCCACTACCAAGTTCTCAAATACAAGCGTCAAACAGTATAATACCTTTGGCAAGGCCCAAACAGTTCCAGGTGCGACTGTCACCAAGAGAAAATGCTGCCTGTGCCGTATTGTCCGGTTTAAAAAGCCCCATCATGCAGCTGGCACAGATGTGATTCTGATCAGCTCTAATTGGCTCTCTCTTCAGCGAGTCAGTGCTAGTTGAGATGCAGCCCTTCTTGTTACAAACATGATGCAATTTATCAATGCTGTATGAATGAATGTATTTCATATGAGGCAACTTGTGTTGCATGTATGTTAAGCAACAATTAGGTCCAAATACTGAGAAAGTGCAGAAGAAAAGGGACAAATAGAAGGAAGTTTAAAAGATATCCCTCCTGTTCATACAGCTACGGAAGCAATAAAGGCTGTATTTGGGAGGATGACAACTACAACAAATGAACAACCTCCACCCCAACACACACAAACCACCAGGGGGCTGAATGCCTTGGTGCTGATTCCACTCTGTGCTAAACCGCTGGGAAAATTAAAAGACTGAAAAGTCTGTTTCTCTCTCTTTTTCTTCCTCTCCCTATGCCAGCGTTTTATATTTGTTAAAATATTGGAGCATCTTAATTTTCATTTTAAAATAAGGTCACATTTAAAGCATGTTCTCTCTCTTTCTCCTTTTGTTTAGTTTGGAAACATTCTGGTTTATTACAACCTTTTTTTCACAGTTTCGGCTTTTTATTGACTGAAGACATAAGTTGCAATTAACTGGAACTTTCCTTTAAAGCTATAGGTGTCAATGTATTGGTAATGTAAGAAATAGGGAGGGGGGGGGGGATGACCAGCTATACTCATGTCAAAGTATAGCAAGCCTCTGGCAGCCAAAGGGCGAACTCTGTTTTTGCTTCATTTTAGCCAAATCTCATATGCTATCTCTCTCTCTGCTCCAGGCGCTGTGTGCTTACACAACATCTCGCCAGGGACCCCAGCAGCCAGCATCCATGTGTCTTTGCTTCACCTCATCCCTGAACAACATTAGACGAGCAAGAGAACTGGTCACATTGGTCATTATTTTTAACCCTCCCTAATCAGTAATGACGAGAATGTTTTCTGTCGAGTGCTCTGCTAAATACTCATGTAGTTAAAAAACATTGACACCTGGGAGCTGCACAGTATTAACCCAGTATGCTATTAATAATTACTATGACTCTACTGAATTCACTAAATACTGAGCAAGTTGTGGTGTTTTAAAATGTTCTCATGTTCATATTATAAAGGAAGATTACTTGCTTTAGTCATAATATACATTTAGCAGTCTGCACACTGTAGTTTAAGTTGTATCTTTTTTTTTCCAACAACTGAAACGTATAAATTGTTCTGTCATTTTGTGCTTTTAGTCAGTCTCAATAGTGCCATATTAAAGAAACTGTGCAGCTTGTTTACACATTCATTGCATGTTGTTTACTGTCAAAGAATAGTTTACCTTCAACAGATTTTATGATTTAGCCATGTCCTAATATGACTTATTATTTTTGCTCTTTGGCTCCAGAAGCCTGAATAACTTTCTTTGAATTAGAGCTGAACTTTTGCCCCCATATTGAGCTGTTATATCTCCATTGCATATCCGAAGTTTCAATGTTTCCTCTGTTGATTTTATTTTTTATTTATCATTAATGGTCCTTCTTTCTTTAATTTGATTTTCAAAAGAATCACCATGTATAGGCGTCCTCCTTAACCATACACCTTTGCCAAAATCAGCCTGATTTTGAACAAAATGATTTCAAAAGATATAACCAATCACTTCCTTGATAAGGCCTCCAATCTCCCATCTGAGTAGCCCTGGCAGATTCTCTCACTCGCTGTTCACTGGCGAAGGCCAACATTCACGGGAAACGAGTCCGACTTACTGCCGAGTATCCGGACACAACTCTCGCTTTGGGCGTACAGGGAGTGGATGGCCCTCAAAGTGACCCCCTCACCCCATACTCCCGCAGCACCTCCCACAGTATCACCCGGGGGACCCGGTCATACGCCTTCTCCAGATCCACAAAATACATGTAGACCGGATGGGCGTACTCCCAGGCCCCCTCCAGGATCCTTGCGAGAGTGAAGAGTTGGTCCGTTGTTCCACGACCAGGACGGAATCCTCATTGTTCCTCTTCAATCAGAGGTTCGACTACCGGCCGAACCCTCCTTTCCAGTACCTTGGAGTAGACTTTACCAGGGAGGCTGAGAAGTGTGATACCCCTGTAGTTGGCAGACACTCTCTGGTCCCCCTTTTTAAATAGGGGAACCACCACCCCGGTCTGCCAACCCCTAGGCACTGTCCCAGACTTCCACGCAATGTTGACGAGGCGTGTCAACCAAGACAGAGTGGAAAACAAGCAACACTTAAACTGCCATAATGTAAAGCTGGTTCAGCGAGGTCATAGATGAGGCGCTCTTGGCACGGGCCAAAAACCTGCATGCAAGAAGAGAACACCATGAGAAAAGAGGAAGCTGGCAGAGGAGACGTCCAGAACAGAGTGAAATAAAAAGCTGCGCCAAAAGCACTCTCTCAAGTATAAGCGGGGACAATGGAGAAGCTGTAGAGTAGAGTGAGGTTGTTGTGAAGTTGAAAAGTACTTGAGGAACATGGTGCTGATGAGAATTAAACTCACTATGAGTAGCCCCTGTGGACTCCCATTACCACAGACGCTTTACACAGGCTCGCTGAGAAGCCAACATGTCTTTCTTTATTAAGAAATAGCAGCACTCAGGCACATCTTGTCAGGACAATACACTTGAAAGCCAAACCACATGGTACATATGAAGGGAATAATCTCAGACACACTGACTGAGATGACGTGGGACAGCGTGGCTGGAAAACCAGGGTTCACCATGTTATCTGATATGTTTCAATCAATATTTAGTAAATTGCCTTTTTGTTCTCTTAAAAGGCAATGTACCTGCCCAGAGTTTGTGTCGATGTAAGGGCTTTAGCTGCTGTGTGTGATATCAGGTTGTACAAAACTCAGCTCTACTTGGTGATCATGGGAGATCTTTATGTTAATAATTGTTTTATATATTGTTTTTTTTATAATGGAGTAATAATTGGCAACAATTCTCTGGTTCCAATTCTTTGATGTAAGTGTTCTCTGGTTTTCTTGGTCTTAGTGTGTAAAACATTTTGGGTTTTTGGACTGTTGGTCACATAAAGCACGACGTCACCTCAGGATCTTGGAACTTGTGATGGAAGATGTTCACTATTTGTTCATATTTATAGACCAAACAAATAATAATCTTTAGATTATTCAACAATGAAAATATTTTGTGCAGACTTTGAATGTATATAGTTAGTAGTTATGCCAACTGTTTAAGTTATTGGTGTAGACTCCTGGGCCAATGGAACAAGTATTTTACCTACGCCTGGCTGTATGTATCTCAGGTAGTTTTTATTATGCTTATCCATACATGTACAGCGCCCTCCAGAATTATTGACACCCCTTTAGTAAAAATTTGCAAAACAGGCTGTAAAGTCTTTTATTGTTTATCGTCTTGGCCTTTCACTCAAAATATTCACACAGATCTGACCTTTTCACTAAAGTAAAATTAATGAAAGAAAAAGAAATGTTGACTTTAAATAAATCCTATGATAAAAATCTAACTGAAGTATATTTTATATCTTACATCTTTAGGTTCACCTGTTTGATTAGGAACTCTTAAGTGGTCAAACATGACTTCCTGTTTCACTGGGGTATTAATATGAGGTGACACAGGTCAAAATTCTCTTTGTCATTCTTCACTATGGGAAAGACCCGAGAACACAGTGATGATCTGCGACAAAAAGCTTTTGAGCTGCACAAATTAGGAAATGGATATAAGAAAATCTTGAAAAAGTTGAAAATGCCCATTTCCTCTATCAGGGCAATAATTAAGAAGTTTAAAGCAACAGGAGATGTTAAGAATCATCCTGGAAGAGGACGTGTGTGTACATTGACGCCACACACCGTAAGGAAGATGGTTCCACTGGAAAAATAATCTCCAAGGATCACAGCTGGAGAATTGCAGAGGTTAGTTGAGTCTTGGGGTCAGAAAGTCTCAAACGACCATCAGACGCCGCCGACATCACCACAAGTTGTTTGGGAGGGTTGCCAGAAAAAAGCCATTGCTGTCAATTAACAACAAACTAAAGCGCCTACAGTTTGCCAAACGTTACTGGGGCTTTGATTGGGACAGGGTTATATGGTCAGATGAGACCAAAATAGAGCTTTTTGGCAACAAACGTCAAAGGTGGGTTTGGCGTAGACAGAAAGATAGCCATACAGAAAAGCACCTCATACCCACTGTGAAGTATGGTGGTGGATCTTTGATGTTGTGGGGCTGTTTTTCTTCCAAAGGCCCTGGACATCTTGTTAGGATACATGGTATCATGGATTCTATCAAATACCAGCAGATATTAAATGAAAACCTAACAGCCTCTGCCCGGAAGCTTAAAATGGGCCGTGGTTGGACCTTCCAGCAGGACAATGATCCAAAGCACACCTCAAAATCTACACAACCACAACTGACCACAGAATAAAGGTTTTGCCATGGCCATCACAGTCCCCGGACCTAAATCCTATAGAAAATGTGTGGGATGAGCTGAAGAGGAGAGTCCACAAGCGTCAACCTCTGAATCTGAAGGATCTGGAGAGATTGTGTGGAAGAAGTGTCTCAGATCCCGTGCCATGTGTTCACCAACCTCATCAGGCATCACAGGAGAAGACTCAGAGCTACAATCCTGGCAAAAGGAGGCTGCACAAAATATTAAGGGGTGCCAATAATTGTGGCACACATGTTTTGGAGAAAAATATTTATTTAAAGTCAACATTTTCTTTTCTTTCAATAATTTTACTTCAGTGAAAAGGTCAGATTTGTGTGAATATTTTGAGTGAAAGGCCAAGACGTTAAACAATAAAATACATTTTACAGCCTGTTTTACTAAAGGGGTGCCAATAATTCTGGAGGGCACTGTAGTTAATTCATATGTACGCGAAGCACTTGTGTGCTTTTCCTTGGTGTTTTATTTTCAGAAACTACCACCACTATATGTATCCTTACATACTGTGCAGCAACAACGTCTGGAATCATTTGAACATCCTTTTCTACTGAGTAAAGAAGTTGAACTTCACTTGGTGACCGTGTGATCTCTCATGGGAGCTCTGCAGCGATCAATACAAATTAACCAGCCTGTCTCATAGGATAGTAAACCGAATTGTTATCCCTAATTTTAACTGAATATGTCACTGTCTTAAAAAGAAAAAGAAAGTATTGTATACTATACTAAAATTCACTTCACTTAAGGGTTTCATGATTTAAAGATTTGCATTGAGCTATAATGGAAAGGCAGCATTTGGAAGTGAAACAACAAGAAGAGAAACACAGCCTAGACTTTAGCTGGAAAGTTAGAGCATCAGTAGATGATTTAATGAACGCTTTCAGCGCATTGTTTTGTGTAAATCTTCACCTGCTGTGACTGTCCAGTGGACACATTCCAGCTCGATCCACAAACTGAGAGCTAAACCCTCTCTGCTGCCTCACAGCCAGAAATGTGACACAAATGCATTATTGTCGCATGGTTTTCCAGTCTTAATATGTAAAATGTGAAACTATTCCCTCTTTATCATATTCCTACGTTTCCCTCCTTTCTTCCTTCACTCCTATCCTATTTCCAGCCTCTCCCTCTGTACACCTAGCATTCAGACCCTGACACACACTCTTTGCAACCTTCTGCTCTCCTTGCAGGAGACGAGGAAATGGCTCAGATCTTGAGGACGAGGCTGCGCGAGATGGGACAATGCAAACAGCAGCAGCTCCAGCCAAACCCTGCAGGCCCGCTGGTTGCCTCTCTCTCTGTTTGTCAGTGTGAAAAAGAAGGTCACTCCACAGAAAAAGAGCCTCAACTGGAAAAACAGCACAGGGCTTAAAGTGACAGGACGGGCCCTCATGTAGACTTTAGAACTTCATTTAGGAACATGGGTTTCTGGTTGTGGCTAAGATGTTTGTATTACTTTTCTACTTTTATGAGCTGGGTGATTTTGCAAGCAGACTGCTCTAACTTCAAAGGTGGTTTTGATGGATGTTTTAAGAAATATTTCATCAGTCATTAAGTTGCTGCTAGTTCAGCCACACATCAAATGTCTCTAATCTCCACTCTGCTGTCAGTGGTGGTGTTTGTATCCTTTGGGTTTTCAAATGTTTTCCCAAAAAAAATCAAGCAGTTTCTGAACTACACGCCCGTTCCGTTTATGAATATGTTCTGTATGTGTGTGTGCGTGTGTGTGTGTGCGTGTGTGTGTGTGTGTGTGTGTGTGTGTGTGTGTGTGTGTGTGTGTAGGCGTGGGTCAGTATAACTGCTTGATTTTTTTTTTGTAATTGTGTGTGAAATACAAACGCTTCCCCCCCTCCTCCCAGAAAGTCGCTTAATTCTCCTGCTGTATGTTAGTGTTGGTCTGATGTGTCCGTCTTCCAGCAGCTGTTCTCACCGCCGTTTCCCATTGGCTTGGCTACAGGGAAGGTGTGGTCTGGACGAACGAGGCTGCATCCTTTGTTAAACCGTGCAGTTTAATATTGTATACTAAACTGTAAAGAAGCCTCGTGTGGTTGATATAGATGTTATGAACTTCCTTCACATTTATCACAAAAGTGTACTTGTTCAAGGGATGCGTTTCCATTTTTTTGTTTATTCCCACCTGTAGCAGAATATATGTCCAGTCAACTCAAAGGAATTCAACGAAAGCTGCGATCCTGTCAAACTCGGAAACTTGGATTTAACTCCGACTGAAGTTTATGTGGAAGAGGAGCAGAAATCGAGCAGTTAATGATCGAGACTTGACTTGATGAGAGGAAAAACCGCGAGACGCGAGCGCTTCCTCTCACCATGACCATGGACACCATGCGCTCCTCGCCGTGTGCGTAAACTGCCGTGGAGGATCCACACATTATGAGACGCCATGGCATGGTGTGACCGAGGGGTTCAGACTTTGCTGGCCATTGTGGGGGCCTTCGCCGCCTTCAGTCTCATGACCATCGCCATTGGCACCGACTACTGGCTTTACTCCCGGGCGTACATCTGCAACACCACGAATTCCACGGATGACTCCCAGGTGCAAACCAAGAAAGTCAAAGGCGACCTGACGCACTCCGGGCTGTGGAGGATCTGCTGTATCGAAGGTAAAATAAAGCCTAATAAGTTAGTAACTGTTATTCCATTAACTTTTTGTTACTTTTTTGTTGCGCTCAATTGGTAAATATGTTGTCCAATGATGAGCCAGCTGATCTCCTTCTGATTGTTTCTTTTATGGTGGGGAGGTGACAATGTTCGCAGTGTGATTGATCATATAGTCATTACATATTCTGTCAGTAAAACTGGATTCAAACGAATGCTCCACTTGGTAACTCCGAATGAATGAAAATACTTGAAACGTTGTCGTTTCTGCAACAAAAAAGTACACGAGCATTCGCAACAGTTTCCTTTTTGTTTGGTGTGACGAAGCACTAACGATGGAAATCTGCCAAGAGACGCATCATCATTATCATCAGTTATTTCTACTGTTAAATGCGTTGAACAGCATTTAAAGAGTTACGTGGGCATGCTATTAAATATGAACACAATGGAGGGCTGCTTGTTGCGCGCCAAGGCGGTGTTGTGCGTGCGTAATGCTTCGTTTGAGTCAATTGTCCTTGTAAATGGTTTAGTTTGTCGCTGAAAAAGAAGACTCAATGGACATAGCATGACATAGAACCACTTTTGTATTTATATCGGATAATTATTCAAGGATTCGTCCTAATTTTCTCCTAAACCCGACCATGGTTGCTTGGCAACTACTTCCGTAAAATAGCTTAGACTAATGTAATAATTTTCAGCAACAGGAGTAATCTATCAGCAAGAAACAGCTTTGCTGCATGAAATCCTGTCAATGTTTTCTCAGCTGTTGCGCTACACCCGGGAGAAAAGCCAGATCCATGAGATCAGTCAGTTGATCCGTGGAAGTCACCGGTGACGTCTTCCACCAGCCCTGCCTGGTGTGGCGCTGTCCACTGCTGCTAAACCTCCTCTCTGAAGGATTTTAGTTTCTTTTAACTAACAACCTAACTAAATAACTATGCAAAATAAATAACCAGCTACATTTGCCAGACAACCTCTGATGCAGGAGGCTACACACTGTGCACTCTGCCACACTGTGAGCTAGAAGTAGTCAGCTGCTGACTTCTGAAGTAATCTCTTTGTAAACACCACGAATGAAGGCAGAACCAGCTTCTCCACACTTACTTACAGATGGCACTTTGGCATGTTGATGATGAGGTTGCAATGTGTGTACTGTGATGGCATTTTAATTGCCCCAATCACATCACAACATTAACAATACACATATGACAGAATAGTATAATGTAAGCAAATCTTTATGGTTTCTATGTAATTTGACATATTCTTCACCGTGAGGGCTTATTGAAGAAGGTCTCTTGCATCTCCTACTGTTTCCATGTGACATGAATGCAGCATATCTCATACATGTAGAGAGATCTGACATTGCTAAGCTATGCCAATGAATGCAACCATTATAGAACTCTGTGCACTTTTGCTCGGCACTGT
>NC_041355.1:14949022-15044022 GCF_900634415.1 Cottoperca gobio
CCTTTGAAGTCATGGAGAGAAGCGTTTGTTTGTGTTCGGGTGGGGGAGGTGGCTTTTCCGCTGTCAGCCCTCTGGGAAATGAAGGGTGGGGTCTGTTTGGTTTCTTCTCAGGCACTTTAATCAATTTATTAATTAGCCACAATTATACAGTTAATTAGGAGCTGATGGTGATTTGATGAGCTGTGATCGTTGTCTCCTTCCGCGTGTTGATAGAGAGGGAAAGGGAAAGTGGAAAGAAGGATTGAGAGACGATGATAATATAGCGGGAACGGGAAAGTGAGTGAGTTAAGATGAGGAGTAAAGAGTGACAATTACTCTGTATTACATGTTTCCGCGCGGCAAGTAGACTTCACAGGAAATGAATGGGGTCTTTCAAGAGCTAACAGTTTGAAACCTAACTTTCCTGCACTGATTGTGTGTGTGTGTTTGTGTGTGTAGGTGTGTGTAGGTGTGTGTGTGTGTGTGTGTGTGTGTGTGTGTGTGTGTGTGTGTGTGTGTGTGTGCGTGTGTGTGTGTGTGTGTGAGACTTGTATCTCTAAGCAATACTTGAGGTATCGTAACAAACGGCAGCCTGACAGATCATAAGGCCGTCACTGTAACATCATGTAATTACAGTCTGCACGGTACAGTGTGTATGCGACTATGTGTGTAGGTGTCTGTATGTGTGTCTATGTTAATGGATGTGTGTTACAAAGTGATTTAAAAGCATTAATACCAGAGATAAAACATTGACTAACCCTCTGCAAGTGTGCGACTGCATAGAAAAGTTAGCTGTGCCAAAAAAGAAATAGAAAGAAAACTACATGTGGAGAAATCTTCTTTAAACACAACGTAATTAAAAGCTGTAAAAGTTATATTTAGCAAACATGAGAAGAAAATGCAAATGGTGTTTTGGTCGAGCTGCTTGTGTAACTACCTTGTTTATCCTCTAACTTTTCTCTCTGCATCTCTCACATACACTTTACTTAAATAATATACACTTACTCTCATACGCTGTTGCTATGATATAAATGCACTTCCTATAGGTCTGAGGGTTACTTGCTGCCATGGACACGGTGTTGTGGTGTTAGGGAGTGGATGCCCTCTATTGACCACAGCTCTTCAGAGCTCTCCGAAAGGGAAACTTTCAGACTTGCTGAGGAAGTAGACTACTGTCTATTGACAGGGTCAGGATGTGAAGAAGTGAAGAGTAAAGCTGGTTTAAGACATAAGTAGTGCAGCGAGAGCATCATGCACATTCTGTATGTTCTCTACATTCTTGTATCTTCAAACCATATGTGTCCCATTAGGATAAGGACATGCATAGTAATACGACAAGCTTTCCTGCAGGTATTCATGCTAAAGACACACTGTGTAGGCTACCACGGGTAATTTAACTAATTCCAATAGACTTTAGCAAGTCAGCCTTTTCCATTAAAGTGGCAAAACTAAGAATGTAATTTACTACAACTGCACATCAGACTTAATACTCACCATTCTTTAACAGACCCGCTGACGCAAACGTGGCAGTAATACAAAATAATAATAAGAATAGTAGCTCTAGCAGTAAATCCCCAGTTAACATTCCTCCAATTGTTCTGCTACCTGGGGATAGCTACTGCAGCTATTTTGTTGATTTGTGAGCTATTTTTTTGAGTTGCCTCTAAGCGAAATGCAGTGATACCGTGTAGATGTCAAGAGCTTTTTGGATGAATTGCATTGTAAAGCAAGGTGTATAGGGAACCAATCTAAACGCTGATGGTGTCATTATACCACAGACATTACATTTAGCAATCAACATGTACTTCATAATGATAAATGAAAGCAGAAATGTTATTGATTGCCACTTTAAATTATGCTTAGCCCTGGCTACATTTTTTATTTTATTATACTTGTGAGGATTTTCTACTCTGACCGTGGGGAAAAAATAAGACACAAAAAACGATTTAATCTTTTATGAGTGTAAGTTTCGTAAGCTCACATGACCTCCACACAGTGGAGGAACAGATACAAAGGGCACCAGCTGCATGTGGTAGAGCCCCAGAGAAGAGAGTTATCTGCCATGTACGGCATCCTGTAAGGCTCTGAATCCTGAAAACTGGAAGGGCACCTGAGAGGACACTTCATTACATTTTCTCCACTGTAAGCGCTTTTAAAGTAAAATAGTTACATAATGTTGTCATTTTGTGGTTGTAATGTAATTTCATTCTACAGACTTTTTCATCACTATTTAACATCTAAGCAAAAATGATAGAAAAAAATTGCTCTGTCAGTAAAGTAATTATTATACATTTATGTACCCGGCACATGTTAATGAGATTATGCTTTGACACTTAAACTAGTGTTTGGCAGACACTGGGAAAAATTCCCTTTTCAGGAACAAAGACAAACAGCATTGTTCTTATCTTGCCATATTGTACATTTGATCATAAAATAAATAAATACATGTCATGATTGTTGCCTGATTAAAATTGGAATATGACTTAGAAGAACCTTCGAGAACGAGAAAGTTTTAATAAGTTTCAATGATGTTTCACAAAAAAAGATAATGAAAGTATCATCATCACAAAATATCGCATCTCCTCTTCCCTCGATTTCACACCCACACCTACATGTGCAATTGAAGATTCTTTCCAAAGATTTTTTTCCCTTACTGTTTGTGATTATGTATTTTTCATCAAAAAAATATATCTGAACTGAAATCTCTCCTCAAAATGAGTTTCCCTGCAAATAGAAGTGGTAATATCATATGTGGTAGATGGTACTTCTGAATTTTGCACTTCTCAAGCCTCAGCATTATTCAGTTTTATCAGCAAACTTATCATTTTATTTATGCTTTTCCTTCTCCCTCCCTCCCTCTCTCTCTGATTGCTGTAAATCTTAGTGATTATGTTTCAGGGCACAACCCAGCTTATCTACAGGCAGGATCTGGTAGGAATGGGGATGGTGGCATCAGCGATGGCCGTCGGGTTGGGGTTGGAATCAATGGAAATGGCAATGAGTTTCCTGAAGTACCTTTTCTCATCAGTGGCGTGATTATTGAAAGAAGTTGTAGAGGGTGTTCACAGGCCCTAGAAGATGTTTCAGAGATTGAGTCAAATGAAAATAAATGAGGTTTCTAACACATCGGGGATTAATGTCGTCCATGATGCATGTCGATGCTTCCATGAGTTAATGCACTGCCTCACATGATTTGAAACAAAAACAGATTTTGTGTAAAGCCCACGAGCACTAAATTCCTTTTGTAACCAAAAAATGAATTACTGAATTAAATGTAACTTTGATTGACAGTATTAGTCACCGCGACAAGTATTACAAAAATAAACATTTACACAATGATCATCAACTGAGAAGTGATGAAACTTTTAAAAATACATTTAATGAAATCGTACTTGTGAGGATTTTCAACCCTGACCGTGACACCGGATGAAAAAACAACACAAAAAATAAATCATCTTTCATGTGTGTAGGTTAAACTGACGTGACATCCATACAGTGGCGGAAAATAATGTAAAAGGCACTAGCTGAATGCAGTGGGGCACCAGCATTATGTTTTCTCCACTATATTGGCACACTACAGGTCCCTGCATCACATTTTCTCCATTTTATGGGCACCCATTAGTGCACTGCATCATGTTTTCTCCACTGGTAGGGCACCTTAGAGCAGCGGTCTCCAACCTTTTTTTGCGCCACGGACCGGTTTCATGTAAGACAATATTTTCACGAACCGGCTTTCAAAGTGTGGGGGGATAAATATGACGAAATAAAATGATACGACCGGCATAAAAACAAATATAAAGTGCATAAAAAACTCACCATTACACTGAATTAGTGGGAGCCCTGAGCGTGTGTCTCTGCAACGAGCCGGTCCAATATAGGGGTATCAATTCTTCACCAATAGTAAAAGGTTTCTTCTCTTAGCGACACGGTTAGTCACCAAGTATGGCTCTCTCAGTGCACTCGCATGTGTTGATGTGGTGACCATCAGTAATTGTTTATGTCCTTCTTGTTCATGTTTTTTTCTGTCTTGTCTTTTAATGCCGGGTGCTTGGTCTCCAGGTGCCGAAGCCGTTTTGAAGGCTTCGTTGTCTCATTTGCGAGCCTGTGTATTATGCAGAGCGGCGCATGAGAATCACCTGTAGCGATAAACTCGTATTTTAAGTGACTCCTGATGTTGTCTTTTAAATGCAGCTTTCTTTTTCTTGGAAGTCATAGGCTCTTCTTCTGTCTCCTCATTGGGTCTTTTCCTTTTTCCAAAAAAGCTCTTTAAAGACATTTGTTTTCCTCTCATTGTTGCTTGTGGGCTTAATTTTTGAAGTAAAGTATCACATGACTGAGACGAGTGTCTTGACCTATGGTCTTGACGGTCACAGACGGATGTATCCGGTGATTTTTCAAAATAAAACCTCTTTCAAAATAAAATGTTTTCTTTCTGTGCGGCTCGGTGGTTGGGGACCACTGCCTTAGAGGACACTTAATCAGGTTTTCTCCACTGGAAGGGCACCCAAGAGTGACCTGCATCACACTTTCTCCATTTTAAGGGCACCCATTAGTGCACTGCATCATGTTTTCCCCACTAGAATGGCCCCTAGAAGACCATGCATTATGTTTCCCCCACTATATGGGCACACTACAGGGCCTTGCATCACAATTTCTCCATATTAAGGGCAGCAATTAGTGCACTGCATTACTTTTTCTTCCGTTGGAAGGCACACTAGAGGGCACTTCATTACATTTCTTCCAATGGAGGGGCACCCGAGGGGGCCCTGCATCATGTTTTTACTCATTTAAAGGACACTCATTAGTGCACTGCATTTAATTTTCTTCACTGGAAGGGCACCTTAGAGGGCCTTGCATCAAACTTTCTCTACTTCATCACGTTTTCCTCCTCATTGGGTCACTGTTGTTGGCATCCACATATGCTGAATAAGAAGTGCTGAACAGAGGCAGACAGGCTTCACCAGAGAAGGAGAGAAAAACATAGAGAGAAGTAATCTCCATGTTAACAAGTTGGGAAAGTTGTTGAAGAGAGGTGAGACATTACAAAATGTAACCATGTTGTCTTATTCTCTTCTATCAAATACGTATGTTTCCCTCTGAAATCACACAAACACTTACAAAATCAATACAAAAAACAACATGCATGTACTCACAGGCACATGCACACACTTTGATCCATGTGTACACACATACACACACATACAAGCCCAAATGTATACACATAAATACAGACACTGATGCAACACAACAGCAACAACTGAAGCCACAGTCTGATGATAATTACTGTACTGTAGCTGTGGTGTAGATGCCTGCAGAAAGTGTTTGTGGACTGAAGATGAGAGGAGAGAGTGAAGTGTCATCATGCCGTCAACAGACAGACAGCAGATGAGTTTCTTCAAGGTTTGTCGTGGCACAGCAGGACACCTACACAGAGTTCAGGTAAGACAGGAACATCAGACACAAGAGTCAAATCAGAGCAGACGGCAAGTTGCACCACCACTGATTTATTGAAGATTAACTGTTGTATATCAAGTAACATGAGCTGAATGGTAATTAAAAAGATCAATACAACTGCAAAAGGTATTTTAAAAGTTCCTCAGAGCTTTTTTTCTTTCTTTCTGAAGCTATACAAGGCTTGACCCAATGATTAGAACAACCTCATTGTAAAGCATTTTGTGAACGGTAGAGTAAGTGAAGGGTTACAGGACTTCTAGAGGTCTCAGAATCCCAATGCACGTATCAATATGCTGCATATGTTAGAACAAGGAAGCACCGAATAGGTGCTATGGCAGTGCAAAAATAAAATCATCAGAAGCGCCTGTTCAAAGGTTAAAACTAAGGTGAAAGCACAGGTGTTGAAAGAAATAGAAAGAGCAGTCAAATGAACCTTAAAAGATGAAGAATTGTGAACGACCTGCAGTCACCCCATTATTTTATTAGGGGATAGCAAAAACAGTGTGTTGGCTGTAAACAAGCAGCTCTTTAACAGGATATCACAAATGAGGAAGAGGCTACTGGAAAAGTAGCTATCTGTAAAATATGTCCGCCATGACCCCCGCAAATGTCAATCCTGCTTTCACCATCCAAATGTCAATTGCAGTTCTTTGATTTGTTTTCTTCAGATGGAGGCATGGAAATAAACATTAGCGGGTACAAAAGAACAATAACTACGAGTCACACATTGCTAATGTATTTTTTTTAAAAGGTTCCCTTTATTGTTGATGTGTTCTTCTGTTGTTTTGAAAGTCAATTTTATTCTTATGTAACACAGCTAATTTAATTTTGGACCAGCCCCTGTACTCAAACTGAGGGGCAGGTCATGCCCTTGAATTGTACAACAGATTTTTAATTACATTTATGAATATGCTCGAGTCACAGCAGACTCTTATCCCAGCATGCATTGCAATGAAGGCTGACTACAGAGGCTGCTATTACATCACAGGGAAAGATACAGGCAATCATACTTATTCACACCTATTGACAAATCCAGCTGTTGAGTTTATTCATTTATTTCCTGAAAAGCAATACTGCATAAATGTCTGCCAGTAATTACTTTTTTGTTGTAAGCCTGTTAAATTAGGCTGTTTAAAAAGGCCGATACTAGTTTATTCCTCTATAGAATGCTGAAATACTTTATACCGTTATATACTTTGTGACTTTTCCTCATTTTATGTGAATCGTATACAAACATGATTTCAAACCGACGACAGTCTGCTGCAGGACATGAACCATTACTTCTCTTTGTGATCACAGAGAGATTCATCTGTGAAACATTGTTATTAAATGCAATGGATTTCCGTACCTTCTACATCTGTAATTGGGTTTGACAGTCAAATTTAAGGCAGCACTACGCCTCCCAAATAAGTCAATTTGAATTTCTGTTATTGGACTTTTTCCAGAGGGTGTCTGAACTCTCGAGAGTCTAATTCACCCCAAATAAAGTTACACCACCTTGATCAGATTTGTAAACTCAGTTTGTGGCAAAGGGAAGGGTTATCACTTCAACACATTCCTGGGGTGGTAAACTCAATTTCAAGGGATAACTTAAACTAAAGTGCACTAACTGTGATTGATCTCTACTGATGTTGATCAGGTTTCTTAGATTGCACCTTTTTAACCCTATGTTACCGCTACAATAAGTAAAACATTTGCGGCATGTCAGCCATTTAGTCTATGAATATACTCTAGGAATATATTTTCTTAATTCCAAAATTAGCATTAGCAAACCATATAAATATATAACTGTAAATACATTCATAGACCGACTACAAGGCATACACTTTGTACATTAGTAGTGGCAAGCAGTCTAATTTTAATTAACTGTAATTAGTTTTACAAGATTTGTGGCTTAGTTTAGCATGCAAAGTGTGACTTTTGGAAGCATTGGGGAGATTATTCTATATGTCATTATGTCTTTTGTTCTACAGCTGCCCTCTATCTAATATCCACATTGATTTCACTCCATTTGAAAATACTTATCCCCCCCTGAAGGTGACATTTGTTCTGCTTATGTCCTCCGCACCGTAAAGGCCAACAGTTGAGGGGGAACAGATGGGATATTCTGCTCTCAGTGACGTTTCATTCAAATATATTGAATACATTAAAGTACTTTAAGCTTGAAAACACAGATCAGCCCTTATACATCCTGAAAACAATGAAAATTACGTTAAGGGCCCATAAATAAGGCTGAAGTTGTTGATTACCGTGGTTGTACTTACTCGAAGTAAGAAAGTCACTAACAAGCATGAAGAGTGCAGGTGTTACAAGCCATCTTCACTTCTCATCTCTTACAAGGTGGCTGTTTATTACTGTCTTGCTAAAAGTCATTCTACACAACATATGTGAGTGGAGGCATGTAACACGCACACGCACACACATTTGAAACAAAAATAGACAAGAATATGAAGTCTGAGAGGGAATATTTTTATTACATTTGTCAAAAGTGGTCGATGTGCAGCACCATTCCTCTGTCTGCCCACGCAAAGAAAGGTTACATAAGTGGTTTCAATGCTCCAGCCCACTCAGTGTTTTAGTGGGCAGTCCACAAGGGAAAGAATTAGAAATGTATGTATTCTCTAAATGACCTATGATTCTCACATTCTGCAAGAAAAGTTAAAGCACTCGCAGCAAGCCTTCTGTAAACTCAATTCATGTGCTACTATTTTTGCATTAGTGATTTAAGATCGGTGCCAGTGCGGAGATAAGTGAATGTTCATTTAGTGCAGCAAAACGTAAAGTAAGACGGGAGGTGGAGTCTAAGAGTCACAACTAAGGTTTGTTCCCCGTTTCATATTGACAATTGTTAAAGTATGACTACAATTGTTGCATAACCTCAAACCCACGGTTTTAGATGCATTTATTTTGCAGACACATAATATGAAGAGATTACAGGGATGGAGACAGGAAAATAAATATTTTTTTGGTACTGGTCCATCAACTCTAAAGCAACCACCATAGAGTCTGGCACCAGAAGGTGTAAACATGAAGTGTAACAGAGAAATCCCTACGACCTATGTGATAAATGATTGATCATTGTTGGGCTATTCATATATTAGCACCGTGAAACTGAAGAAGCTGAAGCAGGAATTTACCAGTTGGGGATTACCACCTTTGTCTTTGAAAGCTGCATGTGTCGTCATTATAAAGAGACAAAGATGTGACCTGAAGTACCTGGAGAAAATGTCATTTATAGAGATTTTACACCTTCCTAATAACTTATGAAGAAACTAGTTCTCTGCCTCTGTGCTCAACTTTGATCACGTAAACCTCTTTCTGTCCTGCTGCTTCACTTCACGCTCAATGACTTCAGTTGTCTCTTATTCTCACCTGCAACATAGTTTTTTTATAAATACAATCAAATACATGGATTAAAAACACCACACCACAGTCACATGTACTATCTAGTCACACCGAATATTCAACAGATGAAAGGAACCATAAACAAATGGCAAAAATACAAAAGACATGCCAAACACCTTCATTTTCCAGTGTAAGAAGGAATAATTTATTTTCTATTTAACTTGCCGAGGTGATTATAGGAGTCGATAAAAAAAAAAAAAAAAAAAAAAAAAAGACTGAATATTGATGCTGCCTCCTCTTCAAGAATCTTCTCGACTCCTCTTCTCCTCACCTACCGCCTCATCGCCATCCTCTGACCTCTCTTCTGTCTTTTTTTTTTTTCACTTGATAAGGAAGCTGAGAGATGGAGGATTAAAGGAAGTGAAAGAGGAAAAGAAGATAAACAAGGAAGATAATAGGGAGAAAAGATTTTATTTAGCAGAGGATACCAAAAACAAAACATTGGCTATTGATAATTGTCTACTAGATACGTCCAGTTCAAACTGTTTCTTTCAGGAAAAATTGCTGAAATGCTTTCTGAAGATCTGTCTACAGACTTCTGAGGTGGTGCCGACGGCTTTCTTATTACAGTTGTTGTGTTGCTAAACAGACAAAATGCTTCTACGTTTCATATAAAACAACACACAGGGGTCATGATCTTGGTTTTCTGTTCTATTTTGTAAAGTTCACTCCCCTCATGTCATGTCTAAGTGTACTTCCTGTCTGTGTGTTTTCCCTCCCTTTGTGATTGTTGATTTGATCCTCCTGTGTCCATTCACCCTGCCCCTGTGTCCTTGCCTTCTCCCCTAGCTGTGTCTTGTTCCCTTCATTAATTTCTGTGTGTATATATCCCTGTCTGTCTCATTGTTCCTTGTCGAATCGTCATTCATGTTACAGCCATGTTTCCCCGTGCTACGTCGTGTCCGCCCTGGTTTGTGTTTTCAGTTTTTCTTGTTACCTCGTTTTATTTTATAAGCTTTGTTAAATAAAGCTCTCTTTTTGTTAAAATCGTGACAACAGGACACTGATTTATGGGTTTTTAGGAATAATAAATGCATCAAACTGTTTTTCTCAGACTGGATTCTCATTTCAGTCAGCCACAACTTCACTGCTCTACAGATCACATCTCACATAGATATTACCAAAATGATTTTGGTAAGTTCAATCGAGCGGCAGGAAAAGCCTGTAGGTTTCTTTTGTTTATGAGCCTGGAAATTTTAATTAATTTCCCAAAGGTTTCCTGAAATCAACTCTGTAATTTGGCACATAAAATAGAAATAAAGATATTGTTTGATTGGTACACTCCCAATAAACAATTTCCAATTAATTGCTAGTGTGACCTAGAGAATATTTTAGTGCCTCGTGTTTACGGGCTAACAATTCCTGATAAATTAATGAATGATGAATATTCTAAGATTTAAATTTAATGTTTTCCTTTAATGACGTCCCTGTTGGTACCAAATTACAGACTTATGGGAAATTTGGAAAATACTTGCCAATTACAAACCTAAATAAAGCACTACCAGTTTCCTACCACAACTTAACTCTCCATCAAACTCACTAGACATGAGGCAACAATCATTGAATTTAAACCTCCTCCACTGAGCTGGCACAATGCAATTTGGTCCAATTTCAAGCCACAGGTCACAATAGGGTTAAAGCCCCCATGATAGTAAAGTATGTGCCCTGGTGAAGTGCCCCCAACATCACAAATCGCTTCAAGCTCCAGAAGTGCGTTTCTGAAGCGGCAGGCGTTCTGGTGTTGCTGTAATATCCTACAGCTGCTCCAGAGGCGATGAATTGGACCCAGGCTCTGAGGACTTGTAGAGTGTTTTCTGTCATACATTAAATCTTTTTTATGAAGTGGCGACCTTTAGCTCAAAGTGGGACCAAATTGCTGCTGTTCTGGCTCACTAAGCTGAAGGCTTTAGTGTCCGAACACATTCACTATATGATGACCTACAAAAAACATCCATGATAAATCCATGATTTCTAATATTCGGGGTAAAGAAGTAAAAGGTGTGCGAATATACTTTTATATATGTTGAGTGCACTGCAACAAAGTCAGACAGCAAATCTCTGTTGACTTCTGAGCAGATTGGTCTCCGGAGAAACACCCTTGGTGCAGTGGCTTGTACATTTTGAAGGGAGTGTTTCCAATCGAACAGCTGTCTTAGGATCAATGAAATAATGGGAATGGATGGATCCGGTTTTGGCCTGGATTTTTGCACTGTGTCTGCAATAACTTTGCAGCGATTTTATGTCAAGTTCAGTGATTTTAAGATTCATTGCATATTGTGTTTGAGTAAGCTGGCTGAAACTTGTGTGAGCATCTGAGCAGTGGTGCTGTACGTTTGCTATAGTTACCTGTAGGGGTATCCATGGTACTTGGACCTGAAAATGGAGAGCAGGAAGCTGAAGAAAAACACCACCAGGCCAAGGCCAACCAGGCAGATGACTGGAAAGAAAAACACACACACACACAACGTTAACAGAGTTACTAGAACAAACGGTACATTAAGAAACTGTGACATGATCTCTAAAACGTTATGTAATAATGTAAAAGTTTCTATAACTACACTTGATGCTTTTGAATTTCCATATTTCTCCAAGTTTTCGCAGGTCCTGCAAACACCCCGATACATACATAATTCTTATTAGACAATGGCCTGTGATAACATTTGATTTCTGGCTAAAGGCAACCATTTAAATCATTTCACGCACATTATAACCGCTGATGCAACACTCTCCGTTTGATCTCTTTTTCTAATTGAATTTGCTTGCGGGGTTTAGACATGGTACACACTGAAAGCATCCACTTTTCTTCATGTTAACACACACGGACACAGACATGTAAGCACCTACACTGGCACACACATACACACAGCTGAATGATGAGAAAAATTCATGTTTGACATTTGTTACAGCTGTACGCGTTCCCTGTGCTGTTGTTCCTTTTCCCTCTCCAATAGCTCTGCCCAGGTAAGTGCACCTGACCTGGGAAGGAAGTACTTAAAAGCTTTAGTGCCAGAAGCAGAAAAGAAAGATTTGTCTGCATGTTATTAAATCCAATGGATTTGATTGTTTTAAAGGTGTTTTCTGTGGTAGATTCAGTGGTGGAGTTTAGTCAGCCCCATAGGGCTGCCTAAGGGTGGGACGTAACACATTTGCTAAAATGTTGGTAGAAAGGATATCTAAAACTTAACCTGGTGCTCAGACCAAACACTTTTAATATTTATATTTTATTGGACAATCCCTCAACCTATGTGGCACTGCCTCTTTCTCATTATCAACCCCGCTGTGCAGTGGAAAATTGTGTTTGCAAATATCATCTTCTTATTTCCTCAGTGGCTATTCTAAAGTGAAATATACATAAGCATGATCTTTAATCTGCAGAGGAATTGTGAGTGTCTGTGTGTGGGTGTATGAGTGTGTGTGTACACATACACACCCTCATGTAGCAGCTAATCCTTGAGAGGCACTGTGTTAAATTAAACTGTCACCACCGACTGATATTGTTAATCAGGGATTAGGATGAGGACCTCTCCTGGAGACTAAATAGTGCGATATGTGCTTGTTCTCCCTGTGTGTGTGTGTGTTCTGTGATTGGTATTGCGTGTGTGTGTGTGTGTGTGTTCTGTGATTGGTATTGCGTGTGTGTGTGTGTGTGTTCTGTGATTGGTATTGCGTGTGTGTCAGCGTGTCTCAGTGTCAGCTCTTTCTTTTGCTTTATTTGCAAATCGTACATTTTACAATTCAACATAAGAATCATTGTACATACACACACACACACACACACACACACACACACATACATACACACGAAGTTCAGGGGCTGTATGTACTGTGTGTGTGTGTGTGTGTGTCTGTGTGTGTGTGAGAGAGAGCGAGAGAGAGACACGACATTTAAGTCTAATGCATCGAACACAGGCGCACACACACTTACTCAGCAATCAGTGTATGTGTGTGGCCGTTCTTCTACTTCTATACTTCTATTCTTGTGAGTACCAAGGGCAACAGAAAGGAGGGTACTTTAAAAAAAAAAAATACTTTGTCACTCTTCACTTTGAATACATTTTTTGGAGAGTTGAGAAAAAAGTTTGGGGCTAAATAAAGGTTACCCTGAAAACTAATTCAAGACAATGTCCTGACAAGTATTGTAATACAAATCTGTGTGTGTGTGTGTGTGTGTGTGTGTGTGTGTGTGTGTGTGTGTGGGTGTATGACATTGACTGAGTGACTTGATTAAGAGCATTGCATATTTGAGAGTGCATCTCCAGGGGGAGCCCTTATGGCCCCGTGTTCCCAGAGTTGCCACATCTACGTATGTGCCTGCGACTACGTGAGCGACAGAACGTCTGTGCATCTTCATTAAGTATAGTGGGATGTATTTCCCATAGCTCATCAGTTATGACTGAGAGGTATCTTAGTATGCTTCCACGGATAATGACACTCCCGATACACAGACGCAGTAAGCATGCTAATGGGAGTGATTTATGACCTTGGCGAAATGACAAGTTGTTTAAGCTGAATGATTTCCCTCAGTGACAAAGGTGGTAATCCCTCTTTTGACTGTATGACTTAGCTCAATTCAAATCATGATATATTGGCATGGGTAGAAAATAAATGTACCTTTCAATAGCACGAGGAAGCTAATAAACATTAAACTAAGCCTACCTCATCAGGAGGACACATATGAATAGATATTGGGATGCTAAATGGTTCCTCACAGTTTATTCTTTTGATTAGTAACCGGCTTCAAGAGACATTAAGAGCCACTGAATACAAACATTCACTATTGTTCATTATCTTTATGCGACAGAAAGGTCGCCAGCCTTTGTTGTTTGGATTGTTTGTGTTCACACTGCCCGATTACAAGTGAACCTGGGCTTGTAGATATAGTTGTAATGGACCTAAGTACTTGGCAACCGGTTTCTTTACCATTCTAACCATTTCCAAATAAAACAAACATATGCGTGCACGTCTTTTTACCTGGGATGTTTTTCTTTGGTTTTTCATGGGTCTGCGAGAGGAATAGATTTTCTGCAGTGTCACACAATTAGGAGCTGAATAAAAATATACTTTAAGTCTTTGTATTTTTGGGGTCAGGTCCTATAGTTGGCTGGAATTTATTTAGACTCCTATAAGTTTCCTTTGTCTTGACACCTGGTACTGCTGTACGTTGACATTTCATAAGGGACATATGGTGATTTTTATGTCGCAGCCTCTATGTAATTAATTCCATCACAGACCCATTTCACTTTTTCCTGACTATTCATCTTTTTTATTTCCCCATCCCCACCCTCCTCTATGATGTTTCACTCTTTCACCTTACTTCTGTCCACATACACTTGATATTGCACATTTGGTGATTTTGTGATTCCATTTACTAGTTCGGTAACTCCCTTGCTGGGAAACAGTGTGTGCGCTGTGATTTCTATTACAGATGCCGGTGGAATCAGCAGATAACTTCTTGTAGCTGCATTCAGCAGTATGGAAGCTGCATGCCAGGGATTCAACACCCACATTCAATGATTAAAGTACCGTTCAAGCCTAATCCTCTCTCTATTACTGACAGACGACTATTCGCTATGCTGCTTTATAATGCACTTATTTAATTTGTGTGTCCATATGCGGCGTGACTGTCAACCCGATGACAGCAGTGTGCGGTATATAAAACTGTTTATTCTATGCAAGCTTGTGTCAGAATATTGTGTGTGCTTTACGTAACTGTTCTAAGCATTAGTAAGCTTTGCGCTGTGGTAAAATGTAATCTGAATTGTGTTTGCTTCCGTTTATTTAAACTTGCAGGTGGAAATGAAACAAAGAAAGAGGTTGAATTAAAGTAACGGATACAATTAAAGAAAAATACACGCTTCTGCACAGAAGAGAAGAGAAGGGAAGAAAAGGGCGAGAGAAAGAGTGAGGTGGATAATGAGAGGAGGAACACGAAAGAAGAGACCTGTTGGAAATGATGGAGCAGAGAGAGAATTGAAATGAGTTCTCTGTGCTGAACACGGGATATGTCAGCCTTACACAGGTGGCAATTATGTGAGCACATATGCATGTGTATGTATGTAGATGATGTGTGAATGTTCTTGTTCGGTCTCATACTGAGAGACATGTCTTCAGGTGGTTTTAAAGACATTATCATTTTAATTGCCAAGCTTTAACATCTCAAGGAGAACTCATGGGTAAAGTAGAACAAAAAGTTGATAATCCTGCCTTTAGATTTGTGTGTGTGTGTGTGTGTGTGCGTGTGCGTGTGCGTGTGTGTGCGTGTGCGTGTGCGTGTGCAGTCCCTTGGAGGCAATTGAAAGGCTTTTGGAGTTGCTTTTTCATCACACCCACTCTAATTAAAATACACTTGTGTGTAACTGTGTCTGTGTTTGAGGTAATTATCAGTACGGGCCATCTAGTATCTAAGTCCCTTCCTCATAATCTAGAGATTATGCAGAAACTCTGCTCGGGCAGTAAAGGAAAAGGTTGAACGCAAGAATGTCATTAGTGTGGTTAAGTGACCACCTCCCGTTTGAAATGATGAACTGTGTTACATGCTTAACACTTCCAGAGCAGACTCATCAGGAGGTGTCAGGGACACTCTGCCCTTCAATCAAGAGATGTGTCAATTATTTTAATTGGTTTGCGTCTTGTTGGAAGAGAACACATTTTTATTTCCTTTTGACAAAAAAATGACAGCACAAGTCAATGGTCCTACATGTAGGATTTTAAAGCGGGTCTCTGTCATTTCCACTTCCTTGTTTGTCATTTTATGTATTCAAATGTACAACATTGGGCACTAGTCATCACATTATACATTTGAATTGAAATTTTTAACCACTTAAAATTGGAGAGGATGGATTTCAAAGAAACTCCACATGACAGCTTCAATGAGTAATCCCCTCTGTGCCCTCCATGTTGCCTTTAACATTGTATGTATGCCACCTGCTCAGAATCTTGAAGGAATCTGCTTGAATGTTACAGTAAAGCATAACCACAAAAAGACAAAGGCCAACTTGTATGGACAGATACTTCTTTTTTTTTTTGTTCATACAATAATGGAGAAGGGTGGGCTTGGGCGCACAAGACTCCAAAAATATTCTATGTCTACATAGAGACACTCGCCTAGAAGTTTGATTCAAAGATTCACCTTCAGTGTAATCAGTGAAGTGCAAATCTACCACTTACTGCTCCTGTGGTTGATTGTGCTTTGTGTTGGACTGACTAATCTTTGCAAGACCGTCAGGTTTGCATAAAATATTCTCTACCTCTCAAGAGCAGATGGAAAGCTGAAAACTATGGGCAATAGAGCCTTCTGCTGCAGTGCCCCCTGACCTTGGGTTGCTCTGCACGAAGAGTTTAGGAATGCACCTCGTCTCTTTTTGAAAACACACTTTTAAAAGCACCTGTTATAAATCTGGGCTCCCACTGCCTGTGCCTGCAAAGTCATGTGGTTTAACGCCTTATGTTTTTGTATCTTGTCTTCTGTCACTTTGGGTCTAGAAAAAACAAATAAAATGTATAACCATTAATTTTATAAATAAATATTCATAGCTATATAAGTAGGTAAGAGATTATTTGTGCAGCCTTGGTAAATGTATAAGAATATCTTTTTTTAATTATTATATATCATCTCAGTGATTAACTGGAAAGTGAAACAAGGGCTTCTCATTTTTGGAGCTGCTGCAGCTAATTGACAGTTATGCAAATTCTCGTCATATTAATGAAAGTACTGCGATGATGGTTAATTCAAGCATGGTGTGTGTGTGTGTGTGTGTGTGAGTACGAGTGTGCAGGATTCTTCCATCTCAATCTCACTCTCCAGCACTGCTGTTAAATCCAGCGCATGTATTTAACTATTTTAACACCATGTCATGTTCTAGTCCCACATACACATAAATATGCATCGAGCTGTTTTTAGACATTGATCGTGAAAATCATGCAACCTCATCAAAAGCTCCATGCAGTACAAACAGAGTCTAGAAGGCGTGTCTCCCTTTAACGGTGAAGAAATACTTTCTTTAGGTAAATATTGAAGTTATTACACGTGCACGATTTTTGATAAATAATCATCAGTAATTTGGATTGAATAACTAAGTAGGACAGCTTGAACAGTCTGCTAAATTCAGAAAATAACATCACTTTATATTTTCAATAAAAGAATGCAATCAATCAATCAATCAATGCTGCCTTTAAAACCAGGAAAAGACACTCATGTCATATTACAATATACAAAATCTAAGACTATCTCTAGTCTCATATCACGATACCGATGTAATATCGATATATTTCCCAGCCCTAGCAGGGAAGGTGGAATAGTTTTCACATTAAATAATTACATTTGAAAAAAATCAACAGAAAACAATTTCCTTATTTACTTTGGATGATCCACAGAGTTTTCAGAGGGACTATTTCTTTAGTAGATATTTGCAACGGCACACCTTCCAGAGATTTGTTTACCGTTTAATAAGTAAGTGCTATTAAATAAAAACCAAATAACTTCACATGTAGCCCGTGGAGTTTGTGACCTCTAGTAACACTCTGGGGCAGCTGTCCACTCTTACTCACATGAAGCTCAGCGTAAGGTCAATCAGGAAGACTGCTTTTATGCTTCATTCATTCTCAATTCTCTCCATCCCTCCTCCAGCTGCTTCTAATCAGCTGATTATGGGAGTCCACTCCTTTGGTTAACCAACTAGATTTTGCCACGGTTAACAGCTTTAAATCTCTTGCTAAACCTCTCTGCTGCAGTCAGCTGTCATTTCAGGCAACATCGCTGCGGCCCTCCTCCACCCCGTTCACCTCCAGTTATCATAGCCAGTGCCCAGGTCGAGCTCATCAGAAGTCCACTCCTCCTCATATCAGATCTTCAGCATTCTCTTCATCTCATCACCACCAGTGTCTAGATCACCGTTCACCTCCCCCTTAAAATGCTATCACAATGGGGTTTAATCGCCAAAGACTATTCTCATCATCTTGTGCAGATGTTAAAACATTTTCGTTCACTCCTACATGCGTTTGGTGTTCCTACTGTTCCAATGTCAAGGTGTAAATACCAGTAGGCTTAAGATATAGGACGTGAGCATAAAGCATATTACATTAGTCTTATTCAGCATAGCCTGGAGCAGTTGGGAAGTGATGGAGTGTTATTTTCTGGTGATCGGGGGCCGTGCAAAGAAGTCACTGATTATTAAGTTGCCGAGTGTAAGTTCAATCTTAAAGAAGGAAAATCCTCTCAGTACTCACGGTACGTCTGACAGATAAGATCCTGAGATCAACTTTCTTCCCCCTGAGGTTAATGTTCCTTTTCTAGAGGATCAAGGAGGCCAAACTGTAAACAGCAGCCAGGAGGATTTCTTGTTAAGACCTGAACTTGTGGCTCGCCTGCGACTACAGCACATTTTAATTAGTTAACACATTTATAGCTGAACAATATATGTGGGTGAATGTGTAACTCATTAACATCTACAGTACCAGGGCCACACACACACACACACACACACACTTTTTGCTACTTACTTCTTCTCTTGCCGACGTCTCCCTTGGAGGTGGCAGCCTCATTTAGCAGCACCATCCCCATGGTGATTGCAGCATCTGGGACAAGGTTGTCAAGGAAACAACACACTTGCATACAGGAGAGGGAGAAGCTGGAAGTACACACTGCCCCAGGGAGAACTGCTGGACACACATATGCACTTACAAATATGCACACATGTGCATAAATGCACTCACACAGATTAGCAAGAACATTAGTCACTGGAGCTATGACGGCACAAAGTATATATAAAGGGTGTGGACAGAAAAACAATGACTTGAATCACTTGAATGGTCCTAGTCGGGAACTCATTTTTCCGACGTATTCCAATATCTCCTGAACGCAGCACAAACACCCTATCTCGCAAAGTGAAACATAATTTGTGTATCCGTCCTGGGATTTGGATTTGTTTCAAAATGTTATGGGTTCTTCCCTAGCCCATGCTCCACCCTTCCACCAGGTTAGATGAACATTGGTCAAGTCACTTTTCCGTAATCCTGCTGATAGACAAACAAACAAACAGACAGACAAACCGAAGAAGATAACTTCCTTGGCTGAGGTAACAATATGAAGAACAGCTCAACCATAAATACTATTTAATTAAAGCTCATAACCATCATGTTGTGTTGAGACTCTGTCAGAGAGGATTTAATTAAAACTGTTCATTTTGAGGGTTATAGTTTATGGTGTATTGCATTGCATTATATGCTGTAATAGCAAACTGAAATTAAACAGGAGATACTTTGCTGAAAGGTCACTTTTACTTCTACTATTATTCCTAATATAATATAAAATGAAGAATCACAGTGTTGTGTAATTTGTGTCCAACACCAAACATATCTTCACTATTTCACTAGTGAATGAAATCTGCAGTGATACAGACTCATCCTTAGAAGACACACATCACAATGGATTTCCAATTCAATAGGTTGTTTTTAAAAGCCCACACAGTGTAGTGATGTCAAGTCTACTCTGCAAATATAATAGACTATTAAAGGCATAGAGAGCACATGTCCCAATCGGGGCCCCTCGCTTCTGTAGAACATGATGCTCTCAAGCTGTGGAAGTTGACATTATATTTTTGAAGAGTAGTCCCTTGTAGAGAGCTTGGCCTTAGTGGGAAACCTCTGCTGGTGTGGACTTACAAAGCCCATTGAGACATGTTGTGATATTGACTTGACTGAAAAATCAATAGGTCATTTAACAAGACCTATCAGACTTAGTTAGATGACTTGACACACATATTTAATGATGAAAAGTTCATACAATATTGTGAACATCTCAATTTTAAAGAAGCAAGCAGTGTTCCATTCAACACTTGAGCCGTTTCTAAAAGGCACAGCCTCAGGTGGCATATAACTACAGATCATCTTCTTCAGCGAGCAATGCATACAAATCCACATAACTGAAGAAAAGCTGACGGGGTGCACAAACAAAGGCTGCTACATGGGGAGGAAAAGAGCGGAAAACTGAGGCGCCCCCTTCACGATACAGTAACAGGCGTGTTATGCTGCCGTGACACAAACACGAGATATCTCCACATACACCCAGACAACTGAACCAGGGAAAGGTGGCAGTTTGGCTGCTAGCAGGAAGCTTTGCCTCAGTGTGATAATAAAGTCCTCAGGCCATCCTATTGCCAGTTCTTCCATCTGCATTTATTGTATCCATCATAGTGCACCCTAATCGTTATAGAAAATATTCACACTAAATCTGCATACACAACATTAGAAAAAAAAGTTCCCTGCTTTGCTGATATTAAAGTGGGTTAAGAAAGGAATAACTAAGATAGTTACAATGTTGGACATGAATGGCTTTTGTGCACATGACCAATACAGCTAAAGCTCTAATCCTAGTTTCTACATGTCAATCAAAATGCTTCCACTCCACTCCATTGAACGTGATCAAGGTTAGAGATGTGATCAAAATACCATTTGGCAGAGATACGATACAAGTATCAAATTAAATTCTAGTTCATTGACATGGAAGGCCATGATTTGCCAAAAAGCAGATTATATATCAACTGCATGGTGGATTGAGGTAAACACTAAAACCAGCAAAAGTGAAGACATTCTCAATCCTCTGATATTGAAAGGTTTGTCAGGTCACAATGCTGATGCCATCTAATTCCATCTTTTAAAAAAGTCAGATTGTTTTCATGTTAGCTGGTCATATCTATGTTTCTATTTCATCCTAAAATGGTATAGTTATTGTGGTACCTGTGTGTGTGTGTGTGTGTGTGTGTGTGTGTGTGTGTGTGTGTGTGTGTGTGTGTGTGTGTGTGTGTGAGGAATTAAACAGGGTTACATCCATGGGGAACCTGCATTTCTGACGCTCATAAAATGTGTTTACACCACCTGCGCAGACCACAAGGATAGGTTTGTTAGCCTTTCAGCAGGTGTTAGTGTGTGTGTGTGCGTTTCATTTAGATGTAATCAGATGGGCAGAAAATAAAAAAGCAAACTGTGTTAGCGTGGACAAACAAATATTGCTCTGCAGCAGGTGCAACCTTGGACCTGCTATTTCCCATGGGGACAACCAAAACAGCTAGGAACGAACAGTATCATTACCCACACACATCAGTGCAAGTACACGCAGGTACACAAGCAGACAGGGAAGAAGCACACAAACACAAAGCACAAACCAAAACATCTATCCTGCAAAAAGTACACACACGCAATCTCTTGTCTTTGTACTGTCTGTTTGTTCAGCCCAGCAGGCAGCCTCCCTATGGAGAATGCACACAGATGACAAACACATTCAAGTTGGGAAAATAAATGTAGCAGACAGAAAAATTGGATGCTGTTTCAGACACATCTATGTGCTGTGTGTAAACAAATGAAGAATTAGAGAAATGTGTTGCCAAGATGAGCTGTCGGACATCTCATAGAGTTAAATTGTTGTGGAACATTTGCATTTTGCGGCACCTTCTGTCAATTTATGGCGACACATGAAACATACAAACGCAAACGCGTTGGTGAAAGGATACTCAGGAGAAGGATGATGTGAGACTCCGCCACAAACTGAGCCTGACTGCTGCCATGAATATAACTCTGTGGAGGAGAGAGACAGACAGACATATTAGTTTAGCATTGTTCATTTCCATTGACAAAAGGTCACACTGGGTTACATCCTCACTAAATGTTCTGAATAGAAGAAATAAACAACAATACAGTAAGAAAATAAAGAGGTCGAGTTATGAATGGTGAACAACAGTATTGTACTGTGGGCAACATCCAACAGAAAAGTTAGAAATAGTGAATAAAGGAAGGGATTTGGAAAATCAATAATAAAAAGGCCATAACCTTTTTTGACAAACCTCTTCATTGTACATAAAGTTACAAAGACTAAACTTTTAGTACTATCTCAGGAGAGAAACTTCTAGTGGCGTATGACCCTGGCTTAAAATGATGTCAAACATTTCCTTTATCTTTTCAGTACAATAACTGTCCCCAATATAAGCAAACCTGGACTTAGTTGAAGGCAAAATGGCGTCCAGTTCCTGGCTTAATCGCATTATTTGCTTTATTATGATGGACATCAGCATGGCAGCAGCAAAGTGCTTTTGTGTGTGTTTGATATAACCACACATGGTTTTGTCAAATGTATAATCAGGAATATATCATTTGTGTGTGTGTGTACACAGATCAGTTTAAGAGTGCATGTTTGTGTAATGCAAGTCTAAAGATTTCTCCCATGTAGTGCGTAGGTGTGTAGAGGTGCTACCTTTTCACTGAGTGGGCAGAGGTCAATCTAACCCTCAGAAACCCTTTCATACATACATGAATACACAGAAAACAACTCACATTTACTGCCCAACCTCTAAATGGAGACTTTACAACCCTGTCCTAATGGATGATTTTAGTATGAATGCTGCTTCCAAATCTTTCAGACGACAAAACTAGTACACAAAGTCAGTCAACCAAATCCCAAGACCTCTGCGTCGCTCAAGCAAACACAAAGCATTTATACAGATTTCTATTGGTTTAAACATTTGCATTCAGTAATGGCGCAGCAACATTTTTCATTGGTTGCCAATTCTTAAGAGTGCGGGCCTGAGAGCAGACCCAAGAGAGTGCTGCTGAGGGCAACACACATTTTTGTTGCATAAGACTGTGAAGGGAAATAGGCCTCATGAAAAAAGATCACTCGTACTTATGGTTTTGTTCTTTAGTGGCATTTACAAGTCATTATTGGATCATTATTGGGTAAGATTGAAATTCACGAGTAGTCCAGACCTGACGTAATCATGAGATATTCTTATTTTTACTTGCCCACAACCAAAGTAGAAGAGGTTGATTTGTATGGCAATTTTAATACAGCACCGAACAACTTATTTGCTATGTAAAGAGAGACTCAAGTCACACTTCCTCTGTGTCGGTTGTGATCCACGCTTCTCTGTGCTCTGATTACTCAGCATCGGCCAATCGGCTCGCGACTCCCTCACTGCGAGTGGGACCCAGATTCCCCTCAAATAAAACCCGCCTGTTTGCTATCCTGGTTCCAAAATGGTGGAACGAGCTTCCCATTGATATGAGGTCAGCAGAAAGTCTTCACACCTTCCGTCGCAGACTGAAAACCCACCTGTTTCGATTGCACCTCGGTCAATAACAAAAATGTTTCTGTATGTAGCACTAAATTGGTTTGCACTTGCAAGATTCTTGCTGTTTGGAGTTGTATCATCATGACTGTTTGCACTTATTGTAAGTCGCTTTGGACAAAAGCGTCAGCTAAATTAAATGTAATGTTGTGGGCGTATATAGTAACGAGGAGACGATAGACAAGTTGTCAAGTCGAACGTTTACTTCCCAACATGAACAGCGATACAGCGGCAGTAGTCAAGCCTCCAACCACAACAGTCACGACAGGTAAAACAATAACAACCCCTCCATTTCTCACTTCCGTTAACTCTTAACCTTTCCCAGCAAGCTCCTGGGTTACCTGTCTTAAAGGAGACGTATCTCCTCTCATAGTGTTCAGTGAATGTCTACGTTCCCAGTGGGTCACCACAATGTAATATAATATGTAATATGTAATGTAATAGGTAGCCGGCCCGGTCGCGTGTGCATGTGAGTCCTTGTTCGTGTGCCCCACTAGCTAGCTAATCGCCACCATTCTGCACTGCACTAATACGGAGCTTACCGCCGATAACGCCCTTTGGTTCCACCCAATGTTAACACTGAGCTATTTTCGATGTTAGCACGTTATCCGCTAGCTGCCGGCTCAGCCTGCGCCATGTTGGGAACTGAGTAGAGGCATTCACTCTGCTTAGGAGTTTAGCGGTAACATTTCTTCATTGCACCAGTATGTATTGAATCATAAATGATGAGCACCATTACACTCCAAAGTATTACTATGTATAAGCAAGTGTGTTTGTAGTTTTAGTTCCATTAACACCTTAAGGTTAATGACTTTTTGCATTGGGAGGTCATTTTAGTCAGTTCCTACTTCTTTCGAGGGTTGTTTGAGAGTTAACACTTGGAAAGGATTCATCTTAGAATCAGCATTTGGTTACACTTAGGATAAGGACATTCATTTAGTCTTTTGCAAAGTATTTACATTCACCAGCGATATTCGTCTCAATGTATTTATATGTAAATATATTCCAACAAGCCAACCAGTCCGACTCATCACTTCAGCGTGTCAATTTAATTTGTATAGATCTTTGTTACAGTCAGTACGCACCGTCTCAACCCGTGCAAACAGTCACCAACACAGCACAATGCTTAAAGCTCAAACTCTGCTCAGGCAAGCTTCTATGATAAGATGTCAGAGGCCCAATTCAACTGGCATCTGTCTGTGTGTGATGGGAGGAAAGCACCGAGACAGACAAAGGAAGACAAAGTCGAAGTCTTGTGGAAATGACACAAATAGGAGAGCAAGAGGAAGGAAGTCTTTCAGTGTGTTTCACATTGTTGAATCCCAGCAGATTATGAGCGTCTAGGTTTACGGCACATCTAGGGCCTGTTTTTCCACTTGACTGCCCCAGTGTTCATTTCTTTCCCTATCAGACAGGAATAAGGATGGGAAGATGAATAGGAGATGACAAAGGAGGAGGAGTAAAGGGTGGACAGCTTTTTCTTGCTTCAGTGGAGATAAATGAAGAATTTTTGCACTTGAAAGCAGAAATAAAGACGACAAAGGCTCAAGGCTGAAACAGATCCTTTTGTCTTCAACCCAAACCTGTTATTCTGCATTAAGTGGGGTTTTTGAATTGTTATCAAAATGTTTTCCTTATTGACTGACAAACCAATGCTCCTTTATTACCACCGTGTAAAAAAGTTTTGGTTGCACTGCACTTTATTTGAAAGTTAGTAAGAGATTGCTCTTTGCATTCGTACTCGCTTACATGATAAACTGCAAGCGCAACTCAGTCTTGTCAAGAGCAATTTCTGTTATGTTAAATTCATTAAATTAGGTTATTTAAATGAAAAAGCCACTAGCACAAGGGTTGGGACACCTGCTGGTGGTACATTTATTTGGAAAAACACAAGCAAAGAGTGTTTCAATTTGCTGGCACACCATTCTTAATGGCATTTGGCTTTTGGACAAGCATTCACATGAAATGTAAGGGAGTGACTTGGGGGCTGATTTACTAGCATTGATGTGAAGCACTATGGTACTGTGTGTGAGATATAGTTGTGCATTAAGATTGCCTTGTTTGTTGAACAATTAGAAAAATGGAAGTTGGCAGGTGTTAAGCAGGTTCTACACTGAGCCGTAGGCAATGCACTCAGATCCTAACTTTATGTGACTTTATAAGGGTGGACAAAAGTGTACAACAGCACCACAGACTACAGCCATTCATAAGGACATAAACGCAAACTGAAACAAGATAAGGTTCATAAAGGTTTTGAATTGCACACTATTTAGCAAGGTGCACGTCTTATACCGGAAACTTTGTGTGTATTGTAGTAAACACAATATGTGTCAATATTTTTGACAGGAACTGAGCTCTAGGTCAGATGTTGAAATGTCTTAAGCATGCGGACTCTCGCTGGGATTGGTGAATTCTTCCCAGATTCATCTTCGTAAAATGTTCAATGATTATAAAGAAATATGGAAATACAGAGCATGAGAGAGAGATACTTTGAGAAAATGACACAGCTATGCCATGTTACAAAAGTCTAGCTAACTAGCCTGAGTGCAAACCTTAATTGAATGAGACAAAGACTCAGTCCCCTTGTCAAGAGACTGTTGAAGTCACTCCGGGATATTATTGCTAAATCCAGTACACTACGCGTAGATGAGGCAGGTTGAAGGAATTGGGGAGGAAAAATAATTACAAAACAATACAGATAATAACTCCCAAAAAGCGAGGAAAGAAACAAAGATTCATGAAAGACAACTGCATCAGTATACGAGGCTGGAGTCTTCTTTACTAAAACTAAACAAACATTATGTCACATTATTTGTCATCGCTCTCTGCGTGTTACCGCCTCAACATAAGCAGTAACTGCATATAGAGGCTATAAGCAAGAGCAGTGCTTGGGGGATGAAAAATTCCTCAATCCATGGCCCGGCACTTCCAATTAATCTGATGGATTAGAATGCAGGCGTTCCATTCATTAGTGTGCAGAAGCTGAGAGTGTGTGCGATTCGGTGTATGTCGGCTACGCATGTGTGTACTGAAAACCAGTAAGTAAACGCGCGTTTGGGAATGAGACTGTTTAGGGAGAATTTGTCCGTGTGAAAGAAAGCGTGTGCGTGGTGTGTGTGTGTGTGTTCATTAAGAGAGACGTAAAACATCATGGTGGTCTGGAAGTAAAGGCAGCCACAGTTCGTTATGCTAACATGGAGTCACATTCTACCACTCGTTCTCTCGCTCTTAATCAAACACACAGGTTACCTACACAAACCAACTTAGACAGCTCTGAATAAGATATTATGCAAAGTAATTACCTGCTTTACATGTATTTAAATTACAACAGACTGAGACCAATTAATCTATTAAGACACCTATATAACATACTGTATAAATGACAGCTTCCAATGCTTCTGCCACCAAAATTAAGGGTCAAACTACTTAACCTTCTAACATAAGATGTATCTAGAGAATCAAAAGAGAATAATGTTCACTAATGTACATCAACAGAACATCTGTGTTTGGCTAAAACTGCCTTTTAAGTATATACAGGGTCAAACTTAAATCTCACCTGTCTGTAAGTGGTGGAATCGATCCTGTAAATGCTTGAATGACACCAACCTTCATTAGCAGGTGTCTCTCATCCAATCTGCACGACGATTGACCATCTGATTACAGCCATCTAAAGATTCTCACTACTTCACATCATTCATATGAAAGATCAGACATGTATACCGTCTCAAAAGGACATCTGTAACATAAGTTGTATCTGCTGATTGAGAAGTGGTGAATTCTGATGGTTTTTGTTGATTTTCATCATTTCAGCTGCGCATTTTTAAACATGTAGTGCTCTACAGTGGTCTAGTGAGTATTCACAGCACCAGTGCATGTGGGATCTACTGAAAATAAAACAGTGCTCCTGTCATTCGAATGGACCCAGAGATACCATTTGGCTCACTGCTGTGTTTCTAATTGTTTTTGGAACAATAGAAGTCTGTGGCACAGAGGAATGAGGTACGTTAGGATATAGAGGCAATACCTGTTAGTAGGATCAAGTTATTGTTTTAGTCGATGGGATTAAGGACAAACTATCAGTAGACTTTTAAATCCCTAATTTAGTCGTCAGTTTTATACAAACAAAGCCACACTACAATTAATTTAATTAAATATAACTATTACATCCTGTTACGTGTCACTATTTGTGATGTCATTTTACTGCACAACATGCTGACACATACTCCCCCTTTTAAATACCCTTACTATGTCTCACCTTCATACATTTAAACAGGTTCACGCTGTGGAGCTGTCTGGTGCAACTTTAATCCTCTACTGCTCCAATTAATCTGATGGATTAGTTTTTCTTTTCTTTTTTTTTTTTTTTAAAGAGACCCATGTCTGCGAATGAGCTCGAAACATCAAGTCTGTTGGTCTTTAAATAACATGGAATGATGTATACGTGTAAACAAATCAGACAAGAAGAACAATACTATACTACTATACACCATTACAGTTGGGGATGCAATGGTCGAAGTCAGTTTACTCAACTAATTATTGATACATTTCTTCCACTCTAAAATTAATTATTCTGCCACACATCTTTCAGCACTAACCACTCTATAAGCACTCGGCATGCCAAGGTGTTCTGGCAAAGGAAAATGTGATAATTAGTCTTTTATCCACCTTTTTATTTACCACCCCCTTAGGTATAATACATATTTAAAATGCACTGAATAACTTTCAAACAAAGAAACGTCTAAGTAAAATGTAAACTCAGTGATGAGGGTGTCAGGATAATAAATGTTAGCCCAATCGAAAATCTAAATATCAACGTTAGAACACTTAAATAGGTCGAGACCTTTACCAAACACCTCCCCTGAGCATCATTTACTATAGTAATGTTTTTATTAGGATGCTCTTCGATCAAGAACTCGATAATATTCGTGTTTAAAATCTTTTTAATTCAAGAACGAAGATGTGAGCTGCACTGCGTGTCTGTGTCCGTGCACTCGTTTGAATACATTGACATTAAAAAGCCTTGTTTATATAAGAAATGCATAAAGCAGCCCATTTGTCAGACTTTGACGCAAATTAGGCGTCCGCACCAACGCAAGCATATAATATGCATTTACATATACACGCGCATACACAGCGAGGAAGGTCATAGCCATCTCACATGTTTGTTACGTCCTAATGTGCTACATGTTACAGAAAACGTACATGACTGGAGCGTACGTAACAATGAAAAAGTAACAGTTGGAATCAATGGCAAGTTATACAAGTCAACACTGATAACTCAAAGCATGTGAGCAATGAGCAAACCTTGTTCCTCCTTCTCGCTCTAAAACCAAACCGTTGTAGTGTTCGCTGTTAATAGCCGTGGGCCAGATGACCTTTACAAATAGCTATATTCATCCTTTTCCATCATGTACGTGTGTGTGTGTGTGTGTGTGTGTGTGTGTGTGTTTTTTAGTAAAGGCCAGGAGTCACTTAGACAGGAAGAGGGATACATTACAAGTCAACAAGGCAGAAAGAACAGAGAGGAGAAAGAGTAAGTAACAGAGAGGACGAGAGATGGACACACAGGATAGGTAAGACCGTGTGTGGTGTTGTGAAAGGGTATAATGATACTGTAGGCCGTCTAGGAAGGGAACCTTGCAAGGCGCTCTGGGAAAAGGTGCCGGCTAAATATCTGCAACATAAAAAGAGAGTGAGAGCGTGAAAGAGAAAGAGAAACAAAAGGAGAGAATGACATGATGATACAGCTTTACTGAATCAGACCTGTAAACTAGAAGCAGTAGTACTGATGCACGATAGAGCAAAGGCATGAGTCATCTGATAATGTTTCAAAAAAATTAAGTTGTAGATAATTATAGAGTGGGCAAAAAAGTCATTCATTATTTTTGATTGATAGCTAGAATTAGATATTAGAATTGAGATATTTCTTTGTGAAAATAGAAACATGCTGCAACACATCAATGATTTAGTGTCTAACTAAGCAGATCTGAGAGCATATGGGGGGTGATTTATACGGTACAGCAGAGGAAGTATGGGCAGGCTCACTGAGCCCTTCATTTGAACAAATATGGTACTCTATTTTAGGGATTCAGCTGATGCTTTAAATCTCATTATCTACTCACTGTTTATGCAGTTCAATGTGTACACACTCCACAGAGAGTTCAGTTTAATTACCCAAGAGTCAATTAAAGCCATTTAAAACCTGTTTCCTTTTTTTTTTTTAAGCATGTCAGTCAGTAAAATGAGGAGACTTATCATTCCCCCAACAGACTATGTATTATTTGTGTTTTATTTTTCAGGTATATATATATATATATATATATATATATATATATATATATATATATATATATATATATATATGGTGGATTTCATCAGGTGTCAATGCACTGTGTACATTTTATTTTTCATTTTCAAAAGAACACACACGCAGGCTTTTGACTATAAGAACTGCTGGCTCGATCCACAGGCTGTCCAAATAAATCTGAGCAGGGGAAAAGGAAAGAAAACAAACCAGCTACTCTTTTAATTCCACTGCTGAGATGCCCCTGAGCAAGGCAGTTAAACCCCGACTGCTCCAATGAACCGTGTTAGTGGACGGGTCATTTTCAAAGTGTGGGTGTGTAAGAGAGAGAGAGAGAGTCAGACGTTTTGCATTCTAATGGCTCGGACACACTAACATTAAAAACGGCAAAATCTATTCCTTCCAATAGAATAGGAACGTTTAGTGGATTGCATACGAACAGCTGCGCCACAATTTCCTTCAGTTAGAACTTGTTGCTTGCAAAGGGTCGGGACATTTACGGACATTTTCGCAGGGAAGTTAAACTCTGGAATTTTTCACAATTTCAATATATAAATCGTGCATTTTAAGTACTTTTAAATACACATAAAGAGCACAGCTAGGTTTATGGCAACGTTTGCCCGTTTAATTGAATTGTAACCATGCAGTGCAGCCAGCAGCACGAATTAAGAATCATTCTTAATTACAGTTTTCTGCTAAAAAACAAAGTTTCCAATCATTTTGTGCGGCTGTGCGTGTCTGTGTGTGTGAGCCTCTCAGTGTGGAGATAGAGACGGTCAATGTCTACTGCTCTGAACAAATATCCAGCCTAAAGGAACATTTATTTCACTGCTTCACGACACTGTTCAATTCTCTCCATATCGGCTCGAAACACACAGATAAACACACAAGCATCCCCTCACTCAATCAAATGCACACACACACACACACACACACACACACACACAGTCTCTCTCACACACACACACACAGTCTCTCACACAGTCTCTCACACACACACACACACACACACACACACACACACAGTCTCTCCCACACAGTCACACACACACACACACAGACACACACACACAAGTGTAGAGGTAAAGCAAAAAATAAAGCAGCACTCACACTCACTAACACACACTGACGCCCTCTGCAAGTTAAAAGTCAACTATTTGCAAAGAGCCAATAAAAGTGACAGAGGAGTTTCTTTAAAATATGAAAGGTTAGCAGTAATATCGAGAGGGCTGCTGCCAACAGCTGCCAAAAGCCATCAACCAAATCATGTGAAATCAGCTGGAAATATGGAAATATCATCAGCCAATCGTGTGGTCATAGTAATAAAAAACACTGGCTTAAATGCTTAAAGAATTTGCAATTTGCTTCGACCGAGATCCTCTTCCTTTCGGGCTGAGACAATTTTTTCATATAATAAAGTGTTTAAGACAATGTTCAATAAAACATTTTTACCTCTGCCCTTTACTTTCTTTCTCCTTCTCACGCGGCTTTTGAATTGTTTCCTTTTTTTGTGTATGTTACTGTGTTTCTTGTTTTTTGAGTGGGTTTGTCACACTATGGGAGTTTGGCTAAATTGTGCGTGCACGCTTGTAGAAATATTTGTGTATGTGGGCTTGGGTTTTCTCCATGTGGGTATGTGTGTTAAATCACAACTGTGTCTATGTGTCCCATTTTGTGTGTGTGTGTGTGTGTGTGTGTGTGTGTGTGTGTGTGTGTGTCTGAGCAAAAATGATCTAGCACTATTTTCTTGGCTGCACAGTGAGACGCTCACTACAATTTAATCTGCTTGGTCGTGCCATTCGTCAGTTGACAAATCCTTTCAATATAGTCTACCTGGCCTCGCTCGCTCATCATTTTAAAGGAATTACACTGTCTGGAGAGAGAGAGGTAGAGAGAGGAGAGTAGGAGATGGAGAGGGAGGTGAGAGGAACTAACACAGAAAGAGGAGCGAAGTAGAACAGGAAAGATAAGGCGGGTATCTTTTCAATATCATATGGACAGTTCAGGCCATTCACTGGGATTTGAAGACAGCGTAGGGTTGGAGGATGAAGGTGGAAACGGTGTGAAGGGAGGGAGGAAATAAGAGAGGGATGAGGGCCATTTGCACAAGATATCATGAAGCTTTCTATTTTGGTTGAGTGGCTACAAAATAGCTACAGAATGTGGCCGGGAAGCTGAAGGAAATGTGTTTGGGTTAAAGCACGTAAGTCACCAGGGTCATCAATGAGGCTACTAGTGTTGAAAATGAAGGATTAAGGTTGGGCTGTAGGGGGCTTTACAAGAAGTTATAGCGTAATAGAGCCTCACTAGATTCCCATAATAGGTTCAAATGCACTCAGTGGTCCCTTTATTAATTACACCTGTACAATCAAATACAACAGCTCTGCCATAACAGATATCTTTACGAAGCTCATACTGTCGTTTTTTGGGCATGTATGTATTGGATTGCATTAGACTTTACAGGTGTACCTAATAAAGTGGACACTGAGGGTAGTTCACATAATATCTGACCTCACCTTATGGGAGGTCGTATGGGAGGGGATGTCGTATAAGCAATCGTGAAAAGTACTTCCAAGGTGGACACAGTTATGTTGTATGTTGTTGTGTATTCGTTGATAACAAAGTGTTTTTAGAAGGATAACAGCAGAATTGTCTGACTTATCATACTTTGGACCCTTTCATATTTGCATTTGCAGTTTGCTAAAATCACAAACTTCAAAATCCGAACTTTCTGGGTAGACTAGAAGTCTCCCGACTTCAACAAGGCATACAATGGGCCCTCCGCCAGCTCTTCAGCCTTTCTGCTCCTAACTGGTATCATTTGTTTTCTGCATGCTCAGTAATAAATCATTTATGACCTGTGCACCTTTGCATTTGAATCAGATGCCTATGGCTACTGCTCCCCACAGTTAGGGAATTCAATTCTGTCTTTATCTAAAATGCTGTTTCAACACTTCACTATGTCAAAAGCTTTAATGCCGCCCTCACCGCTCTGCTCAGCTCATACAAAGCCAAGAAGAAGGGAGCAAGAGAGGAAGCCGAAGCGGCAAGCAGGTAGGAATGTTTCACACTAGCTGACTGCACTTCGTTCTTATCAGAGACTATAAGATGGAAGGAGGACAGACAGAGATGTGAACGAGAGGGAGGGAGGGAGGGCATGGAGAAGAAAGGGAAGCAGTAGGAGGGGGGAAGAAGGAAAACAAATGAACTGATAAGCAGAGAGGACACAGCAGGATTTCCTCAGATACATTGTGAACAGTGTGATACATATTCTCTGTGCAACTGTATAATGTGACAATAGTCAAACACTAAAGAAGTGAAGCCTCTTGTCATTCCATGCATTTTTTTTTAATCAATTAGGATTTTTGATTCTCCGCCTGTAGATGGCTGTCCTGGCAGAATACAAGTGGTTCAGAAGCAAGACAGGGGAGTGGGGAGATCGGGAAATAACAGGGGAAGAGAAAGATGGCGTGACGGCTGGGAGCTACAGTCAAGAGCTACATAGGATGAGGGTGTAACCTATTTGTTGTCAAACAGACTGAAAAAGAGCCAACAGAGCCTGACAAATAGAGTGCCTTTTACACGGAACATGAGAGAGGGAGCATACCGTATGGAATAGAGGATGAAAGGGGGCAAGGGAAGGTGTGATGTGTTTTATTCCTTTCTTTGACTGTATGAGAGTGTGTTTGTGTGTATTCTTGAACAGTGCTAGCTACAGGGAATACCAGCCTTTTCAGTCTCTGCATGAGCGGAATTGACTTTTCCTACAATAAAAACAGTGCTTTGTATACTTGAGGTCTGTGACCCCATGCAACACTCACTGTGGAAGGGCTTGTGTGCATGTGTGTCACGTATCAAGACGACATAATATTGTAGACACCTAAAGTGTTTAAGGCAAATTTCCTTCACTAGAATCATCTCTCATACATTCCTCATATTCTCAGGTTTGTCATATTGTTATTTCAATTTCACACTTCAATGATCAAACTTTAATGATGACCAGCAAAACTATATCTGCCAATGCTGCCACATATTGGTAATAAGTGTCGAGAGAGAGAGAGAGAGAGAGAGAGAGAGAGAGAGAGAGAGAGAGAGAGAGAGAGAGAGAGAGAGAGACAGAGACAGAGACAGAGACAGAGACAGAGAGAGAGAGAGAGAGAGAGACAGACAGAGAGAGCGAGAGAGAGAGAGAGCGAGAGAGACAGAGAGAGACAGAGACAGAGAGAGACAGAGAGAGACAGAGAGAGAGAGAGAGGGGAGAGAGAGAGAGAGAGAGAGAGAGAGAGAGAGAGAGAGAGAGAGAGAGACAGACAGACAGACAGACAGAGACAGAGAGAGAGAGAGAGAGAGAGAGGGAGCGTGAGAGAGAGAGAGGGAGCGCGAGAGAGCGAGAGAGCGAGAGAGAGCGAGAGAGCGAGAGAGCAAGAGAGCGAGAGAACTTTCTCTGACACTCCGTTTGGACCAAGAAAACTCCGGCTTGTCTCGGTGACATTACCACACAATGACTGCTCCCAGCGCCGACCTGTTAGCAGGTGGTAATGGTACAGAGTGCATCTTACTCGGGGCCAACAGCATTACAGATGTTCCTACCGTTGATCTAATATAGCCTCACCACACTGCAAATCAGATTCATCTTAATCCTTACAATATTTGGTCGGCTGTAGCCCAGTCAGTAAGGACTCGGCTCGGGAACCGGAGGGTCGCCAGCTTAAGCAACTTAGAGAGGTGCCAGTTTGCCTCCTGTGCACTGCCAAGATGCCCTTGATGCCCATTTAACCCATACTAGTATTAGGATGGGTTAATTAAACACACACACACCAATTGTCAAGAAAAAGAGAATGATGGAGGACAGCAACAAAGGAGCAGGGAAAGAAAGGTAGACAAAGAGGGGAGGGTAAAGGGAGGACAACAAAGAGATGGAAGGATGGATGAAAGAACAAAAGTGGAAGGATAGAAAGAAGGAATGAGAGAACACAAATAGATATATAAATGAATGCACGGTTATGTAGACTTGTATAGAAATGTTTTGACACATACCACTTGTCCATTCTGGGGGTTTTTGTGGGCGTATGGAGGACCTCTGATGTGATTCCACATCTGACCAGATGTCATCGCAAAAACTACACACTATCACACAAAGAGAGAGAGAGAGACATACAGGAGGAAGTGTGAATGACACATCATTAGCATGGAAATCCTAGTATAATTATCCTGATTTGCAACAGTCTCTGAAATGTATCCTTCTTAACATAGGGCTCTGAGACATAGAAATTAAACTGTTGTTAAAACAGGAAGAGAATTCGACTAATGAGGTGAGCTCACTCCACTCAATTTGTTCCCAGAGCAGTTTCACTTGACTTACAGCATGTCCCTGGCTTGTGAAGGCGCATATTTTTGGCAGAGCATATATTTAACTTCTCACAGTGGATTAAAAGGTTCCCACCTAAAATGTGTGTTTATGTGTGTGTGTGTGTGTGTGTGTGTGTGTGTGTGTGTGTGTGTGTGTGTGTGTGTGTGTATTTGTCATACCAGGGCAGCCATAGCCCATCCAGTCTTGTTGTATATGAATTCCAAGTTGTTCCTCCTCAGATACAGCAGACCTCCAACCAGCGACACTAACAGAGCCAGCGCAATAGTCCCCGAATAATTTGGGGGGCGGAAGACACGGATCTGCAGGGACGGAGAGAGAGAGAGAGAGAGAGAGAGAGAGAGAGAGAGAGAGAGAGAGAGAGAGAGAGAGAGAGAGAGAGACAGACAGACAGAGCGAGAGAGAGCGATGAAATGCATTTTTCAGTTACCGTATTTATCACTGTACAATTGTACACATGTATGATTATATTGATTGATTATCTCACTGCAGTGAATATTGTTAAATAAACATCTTTCACTCCTTCTTTTCTCAGTTTGCACCAAGAACATGTGTTTTCAAACCATGGAGATGGCATAGAAAGGTGTTTTCAAATATCAAAGCTGCTTACATATTTCCAATTCACATAATCAGGTGTTCAACAGAAGGGTCTAACCTTGAGCCTTAGCCTTTGTCATTTTATCATTTCAGATATAGCTTGTAGTATTACATTAACATAGGATAATATATGTGAGAGAGAGAGAGAGAGTGTGTGTGTGTGTGTGTGTGTGTGTGTGTGTGTGTGTGTGTGTGTGTGTGTGTGTGGACATTGAATCAGTGCAGCCAACAAGAACTCTAACTCAGCAGTGACGCAGTCTAACTAAATGATAAAACTGAGTTTGTTAAAGGACATTAAATGTAAGAAATAATACCGGCTGTTCATTTAAAAGCAAACTACAGGTAGAAAGCAAAAGTGAAGGTAAAATTAGGAAAACATAACTGACATTTGACCTTTGACAGTATATGTAAGCAACAAAAGATCAAAAAGATCCACTCAGTGGTTGAAAGCTCCAAAAGAAAAGTTTGAAAGACACTAATCTATAATTAGAACCCATGGCTTAGTGAAATGCATATGCTATTCACAACCACAAAGCACAAGATCTCTTTTCTTTTCTTTCAAAATGTACCAACAGTGAGCCAAAGATCAAATCCAGAACCGTTTTATCTTTAGGTTGTAAATCCAAATGCCACTTAAAGAATTAATCCATTCGTTTTTATACTCTTCTGTAAAAAAACATCTTAAAAATACAAGAAATGTAAAATCCCTTTGCATAGTTATAAAACAAGTACAACTTGGAACATTTTTTTTCTTCAGTCATGTCCTCATCCTGAAACTGAAAGGTGGAAGTGGTCATTATGACCCTTAAGGAAATGCCCATTTCAATATAAAAACATCATAAAAAGCTTGCAGCCCTTTTCAATAACTTACATTAACATGGACATGCTTCATCTTGTTTTCAAAAAGATTTGTCAAATTGTCAAACCCTAAACTCTTCCCCAATTGGAATTTGATTAGTGGTAAGCTATAAGGTATACACTAATGATATTAAAAAGCAATATAAAACAGTACAAAAAAAGTGTCCTCTCAGCAATGGCTTTTCAGAATTGTATTATTTTAACCACCTTAGTCCTGGTCATTATATGAAAAGCTTATTGTGTTTCTTCTGTATGTTTGATTCTCTCTCTCTCTCTGTCTCGCTCTCCTTCTGTCTGTGTGAGTGTGTGTGTGTGTGTGTGTGTGTGTTGCCATAAAGCCGAACTGACAACATGCTGTGTTCGCTATTACCAGATGCAAGGATAAAATGTTCCAATAGACAGATCACGTATCTGTGACCAACGCTGATTATGTCACCGGTGAAAATATGTGTACCATCTGCTGCTGCTAAGTGTTAATGAATAAAAATGTTGGTATGCATGATTCAGCGAGAAAGAAAAAGAGATTTAGTTAAAGGCTCTGCCACATACTGTACTTAGCTGCAGCCTAACCGGCAACCTAGTAAGGGTGTATGAGAAAAATGTTTTACCTGTCAGACATGTAAAGATGCACTGCTTCATAATAAACAAGGTACATACAATTGTATAAAGTAGCTACACATTACTTTCCCTTTTAGTTTTTTAGTTATAGACTTTATTTAAAAAAAAGCTTACTTTATAATTAATCAATTGCAGTTCAATAAACTTTTAGTCACCTTTATATTGTAATTTTAGTTAAACACTTTAGGCACTTTTTTCACATTTTCTTTCTTTTCTGTCCTGTTCTTAATTCAGGCTATAAGTCACACTGAAGCGCCTGAAAGCTAGCACTTAGTGTAAGTGCTCCCCATGACCTTCACTGAACGGCAGCTTTTTGAATCCAGATCCATCAACAGGATGTCAGCCGGTACTTGGCTGATAAGTTGTTCAGGGAAAAAGAAACTGAAGTCAGAACGGTTGAGATTTGATCCATCAGGTGCCAACAACTTAAGTGCCTCCAAGCAAAGGCACCCAACACACACCTTCATATGTATTCCTGTCACATGGTCAACATTGCATCTGCCATTGCAAAGCCCAAGGATGCTCTGACGCTCTGGCCGTTAGGTAGGAGTACTCTGCCAATTCAGCATCGCAGTCCTCTAACATGCAGGAGCACTACCCAAGGCCTGTAAACAGACTTTGATGTGTAAACTCGCTGGAGTTCTTTTATGGCTGAAGTAAAAAGCTGTCAATCAAATGCTGTTACGGATAACCCTACCCAACCGAGACCGCCTTAAAAAGGTGGGTCTGACAACCTCTGAGCAGAATCTGATGCAGTTTGTTTTTGGTGCAAAAGCGAAGCAACCCCATCACAAGACTTTATTTATTCATTTATTTGTTAGGATTTTAGATTTAATATCTCAAAATTGGTTGAATTGTCATTTTAGATTAAACTATTATTTGGAGAACAATTTCAGGAATATTGTTGTGACCCAATATGTATACATGAACTATATTGGGACTCGGGGTACCAAGTGTTCATCTTTTTGCAACTGAGTGCACTTTTTTGCAAATGTGCCTGTGTGAATGTGTGTGTGGTACCTGAACATCTGTGCGGTCTGCGATCCACTTGGCCAGCTGCTCGGAAGCAAAGCCAATCCTCTGCAGGTCAAACGTATCCGCTCTCTTGGGCTTTCCCTTAGCCGGGAAATGCATGAAGGTTGGAGCGCTGTTCATGTTCAACTAGAGGGGAAGAGGAAAATGAGGGTGGGGGATGTCAAGTTAATACCATCTCTGAAGATAAATATAGATTGATCATAATATCTTAATCAACAGATTGATGTCGGGGCTTGTATCATAGGTTCACCTCGACTCTTTAGCATCATATATCTCAAAGTTTTCGGTCTCCATTAGTAATCCGTCCTTGACTTTATTCAGGTTTTTTTATTTTATTTAAATATTAGCTTTGTTACCTTTTTTTTTACCATCAGAGGGTGAATGGATAAAAATGTCCCTCAACTAACAATGCCTGACATTCTCTGGCCTCACAATTTATCTTGTTAACATTTCAATTAACGCATGAAACAACTGGTTCATTCTAAAAGTATATAGTTATTACTTTGTGCTTGGAATAATATAATCCTCTCTTTGCCTGCCTAACAGAGTCATATTTATATTTTTAGAACTAGAACATTCAGCAGCGAGTTAACACTCCAATAAATAAAAGTAAATCACTATTGTGACATCAATTATGACATTATATAATCCAATCGTGTGCCATTACACACACACACACACACACACACACACACACACACACACACACACACACACACACACACACACACACACACACACACACACACACACCGTTGTGAGTGATCCAACATACGAGTAAAACTCAGCCAGCAGCCAGAACATGCTGTCACTCCTCACTGATGGAAACAACTATAATACTTTATGAATAATATATATAATAATTATGTGATACAATGGATATTTTATTATGCAGAGTTATGCAGTTGTTAAACACATCCTACCCGTATCCAACTGGTTTTACAGTTGGGCTACGCAGCTGTACTTTGTAGGAAAATATAAGTATTGGGCAACTCATTGTTATCAGGTTGTCCCAAAAAAGTCGCTTAAGACTCTTCAGTTGATCCAAAATGCAGCGGCATGTGTATTGACAAGAACAAGGAAACGGGATCATATTACTCCTGTATTAGCTGCTCTGCACTGGCTCCCGGTAAAATACAGAATAGAATTCAAAATCCTTCTCCTGACTTACAAAGCAATTAATGGTCAGGCTCCAGCATATCTTAAAGATCTCATAATACCTTATAAACCAACTAGAGCATTGCGCTCCCAGACTGCAGGGTTACTTGTAGTTCCTAGAGTCTCTAAGAGTACAATGGGAGCCAGAGCCTTCAGCCATCAAGCTCCTCTCCAGTGGAACCAGCTCCCAGTTTGTGTTCGGGCGGCAGACACCCTCTCCACATTTAAGAGTAGGCTAAAGACTTTCCTTTTTGATAAAGCTTATAGTTAGGGCTGGCTCAGGCTTGCCTGAGTTTAAATCAGGATCAGGAATCGTGGCTGCGCCTGCTGCCCTGGTCCTGCTGGACACCGGGAAGCCTTTTTGACATTTTCCTGGATTCATCCATACTTTCTCTTTTTTGATCACAACATAATTTCTGTCAAATGTTGTATTTGTACTATGTTGTTTATCCTGTACATACGACATCTATTGCACGTCTGTCCGTCCTGGGAGAGAGATCCCTCCTCAGTTGCTCTCCCTGAGGTTTCTTCAATTTTTCCCCCTTTAATTATGGGGTTTCTTTTAGGAAGTTTTTCCTTGTGCGATGCGAGGGTCTAAGGACAGAGGGTGTCGTAACCTGTACAGTCTGTAAAGCACACTGAGACAAATGTATAATTTGTGATATTGGGCTATATAAATAAATTTGATTTGGGTCCTGAGTGCATTGGTCAGATACTCAATATGAAAGGTATTTGCACAAGTTGTGACAAAAAATAACCACCAGAGATCATAACATATAAGAAAGCACATTAGGGTATTGCATTTCTATCATGTTATATGCTTCTCTGTGTGCACTGACCCAATTACGAGACCGCAAGTGGGTGTGTTTGCCATCACAGCTAATAATTGGACGGCGAGAACATCTCCAATAATTCTATAATAATTCTTCTGTACAAATGCAATACTCTGTTTTCCATGTTTACACACACACACACACACACACACACACACACACACACACACACACACACACACACACACACGACAACTGGTAGAACTTTCTTTTCCTTCCTCTCTCCCTTAATTTTTCACACCTACTTAACTCCAAATCCCACAACAATAACGGCAACTAGTTGGGGGGAAAGTGAAGGAAATGAGCAGAGAAAAGGAAAAGGACAGAAATGAGAGGAGAGCGGTTATGCAGGTTATTTATCTCTGTTAGCTTAGAGCAGGGGTCACCAACCTTTTTGATACTGAGAGCTACTTCAAGGGTACCGAGTAATACGAAGGGCTACTTGTTTGATACAAACTTCCTGAATAACATAGTTGCACGGTTCACCTTTAATGATAATATTATCATTAATAATCATAATAAATATTCATATATGTGAAGAGACTGTCCACATATATGTTAATTATTCCTCACAATGATTTACCATGGTAGGAAACAGATATATTTAAACATGCAACGTTATGTATTTATGTTCTCTCTATTTCAACATTTGAAAGTCAGAGTTATCACATCTCTGATATTTTTGTAAATATCTTTATTGACAGTTTTGTATGAATGAGAACATTTGTAGCATTTTGTTGAAAATCACACCAGTTATATGAGTCCAAAGTATCACTTCTGTAACATTTTATAGGAAATCATTAACCGTCACATCTTCATATCATATCCAGTTTGTACAAACACTAACTTTGTAACATCGGAGAGTGGAGATGACATCGGAACCCTTGTTCTCGTTTTTGATCAGTGTTTTAAATAATAACCATCATTACACCTTTCAAGACCTCTCCGTCCGAAAAGGCTTTCTTGTACTTTATTTAAAAATGTGCAGTGCAATTCCGCTGCTTTCTGTGACTTGTTCACCGGCCTGGTGTAAACAGACTGCCGCTTGTTCAAAGCTGCCTTTAACTCCTGGCTTGTTCTTCCCGCAGTGCTGCAGGTGGTAGTTAGTTAGTTAGTTAGTTAGCATGGTAGCTTCTGTGACACGTACCGAAGTGTTTCCACAATGTGCCGCTTTGCCGTCGCCTCGCAAATGAGACATACACACTTTTCTTTCACTGTTGTAAAAAATAATTCTTCGTCCCGATCATTGTGAACATAGTTTGTTTTCTTTCGCATTTCTGCCATGTTTAGCGTAAGAAACGCACCTAGCGCCCCATCGTCGCTGCTTCCGCTAGCTTGTCTCTGCGCAAAGGGAAATGGAGATTTAGCTTACAGATAATTTAGACGGAGCTTCGTGGTGACTAGTGCTATTTTTAGAGCTCTGCGGGCGACTCACGTAGTCTCTGCGGGTGACCAAGTGCCCGCGGGCACCGTGTTGGCTACCCCTGGCTTAGAGCTACGATGTGTTCAGTGTTAAAGGTGAACGGTGGATTAGATGCCTGTGTGCATGCAAACATGTGCACATGATCACAAATACAAAAATGGGCATTTGTGCATGGACATGCAAACACACATGCAAGCATTAAAAGAAAAAAATGGTTGGAATGTAATTAACTTTTAATTAAACTTCCCTAGCCTATTTTTTTTCATGACATGAACAGATGTGGATAGAATCCTGAAAAGTCTTTGAGGGAAAGTATATAAGATGTCGCAAAAAAATCCAGAGGGCAAGAATGAACAATTAAATCAATAAAAGGAAAGAATGGCTTGCAAAATGGCAAGTAGGAAGAAAAAAAGGAATATGATTTAAGGACAATGTGGGACCATGTTTTATTGCAATCTTCACTGGATTAATTGGTCTAAAATAAATCAAGATCAAGGAAAAAGAAGCAAAACCGGGCTATTTCTAACAGAGCACAGCTATTTAAAGTTCTAAGAGTATAAAGTGTAGAATAAAAAAGGACAACTGGGAATTTACCTTTGTATTTTGTATCTGTTTCTGTGTTTAGGTAAAAGTGATTCTAGACAGCAGCCATTCGCTGGCGTTGAAGATTGCTTAACGTATCTTGCATTTCTGATATCATAGAAGCCTCACCAGAGAAAAACACAGAGGAACAAAGTTTTGTAGTTACAAAAATATCACTAAAGTGAACTAGGCTTTGATACTAGAGTACAAAGACATATAATGATTTTATTTTAAAGGAATAATATTTTGTGGGAGAGCCCAGCCATTGTCTCCATTTGGGTACATAACGCAACTGAATGCACGTACATATCCATAGTGGCGAAGTGACAATCACTGTTCCTTCCAGTCAAAACGTCCTGTAGACCCTCAACATCAACAACAACTGCACAGCAGTGATTTTCAAATATTAACCAGAATTTAACATTTGGATTAATTATTTTAAATCATTACATGCAGATTATTAGGACTTTTTAAGAACCCTTTGAAGAGTTGGACTCCCGACACACTAAAGTCAAAAGACAAGAAACAAAAACAGGACTGTGCATGATGAAAATTGTTCTTGTGTGCGGGGAATAAAAGAAGCTACCTACAAACACAACCTATCAATGCTTCTGCTTGAGAGTGGGGTGTGTGTTGCTTCTTTGTCCTTCTGAATAGGTTTGGCTGTGTGTGTGTGTGTGTGTGTGTGTGTGCATATTACACTGTGTGCTATTATAGTGTGTATACATATTATTTCTATGCATGTATGTATGTGTTTGTATCTGCCCTTTGTGTATGTGTCTTTGTATGCCTTTTCTGCCTTTGCAGGATGTTGTGTGTCACTGCGTCTTCCTGTGCGTTTTTCTGAAAGGTTACTTGCTGAACTACTGCTGAAGTTCTGAGGCAACCCTTCACTAATGGACATCAGCTAGTATAGATAGTATAGGGTATAGGAAACAAAGTAAGGAACTGCATATGTGTCTTTGTCTGACTAGTTGACCATAGTGCGCAGGAGGTGGGGGTTAGTGAGGGGAGGGACAAGCCACATTTGTATATTAGCCAAGAATATTTGCTCCACATTGGCACCTTCATTTTACAACAAGTTTTCTTTTCTTATTTTTTTGTTTCCAGTCGGAGCAATCCACATAGGGAGTTTTACTACCTACTGTTTGCAGCCAGCAAATTAACTTCAGCATTCTGGTAAATCATAAAATTAAAATAATCCTATACCAGCACAACAGTAATTCCCCTCAGGTGTCAAAAATGTTTTTTCATATAAACACAGACTTTAAACTTGAGCTACTGCAGTCGCAACAAGGGGCAGCGGTGCTTCCTGTGGCTTTCACACTACTGTGTGAATGTGTTTCCTTAAAGTCACAGGTTGGCTGATGATGAAGGACCAACTTAAAAGGGGTGTTATGTGGCAGCAGAGGAATGAGGAAGCGATAGAGGGAGAAAAATAATTAAAAAAATAGTTACCTGTTGGAAAACATCAGCTCCCTCATCGTAGTCCACTACCGTGAAGAAGAGCTTATTGGAAAATGCAGATGAGTAACGCCAAGAGTTTGCCAGGACCTGGTACTCCTCATTCGCCTGCCTGTAAGATGGCAATGAGGCAGATAGAAGGAATATGAAGTCAATTATCTCACACATTACATGTAGGCAAAAAGGGACTGACAATCATTTTGTCTCAGAGACTCTTTGAGACGCATCATTTTGATAAAAAGAAAGTACATTTCTTATCCAATAACACCAATTTTGTAACGTATTGCCATCAGAATTCAACCACCACTGTGGCAGCTTAAAGAGAAAATGAGTTATTTCCTCCAAAAACAGATTTTCGCAGGAAGATAGCAATTCAAGTTGCTTGTGCACTGATTTGCAGCGAAAAACCAAGAAAGAAAATTTAAATAATAAAGAGGGGAGAGAATGTTTGGCATGACGGGGGCGGTTCTGCAGAGAGTTGGAGCTAGATCAATTATTACGACTCCTCGTTGTATTTCCCTCACCCTGTATCTGCGACGCATCGGTGCATTTTCAGATCGCGTCTTTGAAAATGTAGACATAGTGATCGTCGCCGGAGCAAATCTCTTAAAACTGTTGCAGAGTGGAAAATGGGTCAAGGCACTAAGATGAAATGAATGCATTTATTTATGAAGAGACAAATAGATATATAGTATTAAAAAATCACAACTAATGACCTCCAAAACAGAAGGTAAAGAGATAGAAGTAAGCAAAAAGGGCCAGACTACGCTAGTAGAGTCAGCAAATTGGGAAGAGAAAGAGATCAGATGAAGGCAGAAAGAAAAGGAAACTGTGCACTGCCTCCATCTTCATCCTGTAGTGGTCTTCATGACATGTGAAGATCTTCCCTGAACCTCATTCAAACGTAGCCGAATGATGGTGTTATTTTAGAGATCTCTCTCTCTCTCTCTCTCTCTCTCTCTCTCTCTCTCTCTCTCTCTCTCTCTCTCTCTCTCTCTCTCTCTCTCTCTCTCTCTCTCTCTCTCTCTCTCTCTCTCTCTCTCTCTCTCTCTATCTCTCTCTCTCTCTCTCTCTCTCTCTCTCTCTCTCTCTCTCTCTCTCTCTCTACTAACTTCACTTTGACATTGAGTCAAAGCCTCTTGTGCTCGCTTTAATTAGTGGGAAATTGTCTGTCAGGATGTGTTATGTGCGTTGACGTTACATTGTTATCTTTGCAGCTAATGTTAGGATGGTCTCTTTGAAGTGTCTACCGTTTCAAAAAGTCAGCAGAGATGTAGTTGAAACTCAGTCCAGCAGACTGTCAGGGGATTACAGTGACGCTCATCTCTCCCTGTAAACACCACATTGCGTTGTCAGGGTGTCATGAGATATGGTTTTAACTGTCCTGAGAGTCCACGATATTTATTGTTTATTTACATTCTGACAGCTGCCTTATTGGTAAATATTGTTTCTTATATCATCATATTGCAAAAAAACAATAAATAAATAAAACAAAATTATAAAAGATATTAGTGTTAAACCATTTTTGTGTCTTTCAGCATTATACACTTCAAATCATACCTGGGGGTTTCACATCAGAGACGTAAACACGTTTTTATAAGTTGTATTATTATAATTGAAAACTTTCAGATTACTCAAAGGACATAAAAGATGTGCAACTTTAAACATTAAACTATTAATGTTCGAACTTGATCTTCAGATGAGGTCAGGCACTTCTCTTCATCTATTAATATGCAGTTAAAAAAGTGATGCAACAACAACCCGACTGGTCTCAACTATGTTTTACATTTAGACATTTTAGTTCCAAAGTAAATTATATATGTGCATTATGTATACTTTAAGCCGCTGTGTTACTTGTCTGTATTTTGATTGTTTTATTATTTTTCTTGTAATTTCTTTATGTGTTTTTGTACATAATATATAATTATATATGATATTGTTTATTTACTGTCATCTGTGGAATAGTGTTTCTTTATTGAGTGGAGCGGAATGAGGGGTCATAAATATGATATATATGATATAAAAAATATGATCAACCTGTCTCTATTATCTGGCTACGTACCACAATCCTTTAAAGTAGCTGTAATAAAACCACTTCTTAAAAAGCCTAGTCTTGATCCAGAGGTTTTCGCCAACTATAGGCTGATATCTAACCTTCCCTTTCTCGCTAAGATCCTTGAGAAAGCAGTTGCAAACAGTTATGGTCATTTTTTACATAATAAATAGTTTATCATAGCCAGAGACGGCACTGGTGAAAGTTAACCAATGACCTTCTAATTGGCATCAGACAAAAGGACTTGTCTCTGTTCTTGTCTTGTTAGACCTCAGTGCTGCTTTCGATCTGGACCTCAGAATGGGGCAGAAGGTTACACCTTCCAACATGACAACGACCCTGAGCACACAGCCAAGATAACAAGGAGTGGCTTCGGAGAAGTCTGTGAATGTCCTTGAGTGGCCCAGCCAGAGCTCAGACCTGAATCCAATTGAACATCTTGGGAAAGAGCTGAAAATGGCTGTGTACCGACACTCCCCATCCACCTGATGGGCTTGCAAGGATATGCCAAGAGATATATCTATATCTATATCGACAGACAGATATATATAGATATATATATATATATATATGCATATATATATATATATATGCATATATATATATGCATATATATATATGCAATATATATATATATATTATATATATATATATGCATATATATATAGATATATATATATATATATGCATATATATGCATATATATATATGCATATATATATATATATATATATGCATAATATATATATGCATATATATATATATGCATATATATATATATATGCATATATATATATGCATATATATATATATGCATATATATATATATATATATATATATATATATATACTATATATATATATATATATATATATGCATATATATATATATATATATATATATATATATATATATATATATATATAGATATATATATATATATATTATATATATATATATATATATATGCATATATATATATATATATATATATATATATATATATATATATATATATATATATTATATATATATATATATATATATATATATATATATATATATACCTATTTCACACTTTTAACTAAAACGTTTTTTAGTATTTGTTCATTCTCAGTGGCTTCAAGATTAACATATTCAAGCTATACAAACAATAAAGATACTGCCTGTTACAATAAGAACATTTGTAGGTTTAGGTTAACTGCCTTTTTATTTCTTAGAAACTTGCCAATTTTAAAAATAAGTTGTGCACAAAATAACACTGTAAAACAGTTTTTTTCAACAAATGACAGATTAATGCTTGACACAACTTTAAATGGTGTGTAGGATTACTGTCGATTAGTAGCAAGATCTAGCTTTGAAAAAAACATTATAAAAAAAACTACCGGTATTTTTGGAAGCTGTGAATCGATTCAGAATCTTTGAAGATAAGAATCTCGAATCTTACGTGAATCGATTTCTTCCCGCCCACCCCGAGTTGACATTAATGAGTGCATCTGGCAATTTCATATAAATAAGTAGTCTAACTTCTTGTTGAGACGGAGAAATTACTTCTGGGATAAATAGATAAGCTCTGCAAGCTATGGCAGTTGTGTACGTACATATGGTTATACCAATAAAGCAATTTAGAAATTTGAAATTAAGAGCATAGCAATGACAGAGGATTAAAAGAGACTATGTATGCGTGTTGTGTTACTACTGTGATAATAATGTGTTAGTTCTTCCAGTCTTCAATAAAAACTGAGGGATGAATAAATGATATAATCAAGTGACTGATGAAGAAGAAGAGTGGCTGATTAGAGTAACAGGGTCAGGATGGAGAAGGTCAATGTTGATTTCATCAACGAGCAGGACATCCCCTAAGACACCGGCACATGGGTTAACTACCTGGTTTATACTAGACAAAAGATGCTACCCGGAGTCCCCAAACAACATCCAGCAGTAATGAATTCCTCAACACCAGACTGCAGAATACATACCATGCATACCAATGTGATGAATGTCAATTAGGCTACATGCCATGTCCTTTTCCACACCTAAACATTGAGTCACACGCTGGGTTTCCACATTAGTCGATTTTTTAATACAGAAATAAACAACTTAAACCTGGCGTTGCCAAAAAATGATACAGGCAGAGATTTGTGGGACTGCGAAACATCCCTTATCGCTAATATGAATACATCTGAGTAGCAGTTGTGTAGTTACTCATTATGCTGCAAGAGTCTTTTCAGTAGAAAACTGTATACCCGATACTGGTTATCATGACTGCACTGACTAATCCAAAGTAGCCTCCAGGACCATGGACAGCTCCATGGACAGCTCCATGAAAACCAGTGCTGTGTGCAGAGCAGTCTATGGGAGGCAGGGTGTTTAACTTGTTGGATTCAAATGGGAATTCAATTAAACTCTAAACTAAAAATTGAAATAAAACTTCTAATCTTGTATAAGATTGTTGGGGTGGTGCTCGACCTGCCGGGTTGCACTCTAACTCTGCTGCAAACATGATGCAAGTCTGCTCTCGTAAATACAAATACAATTTAAAGCTTGCTATTGGGATTTTTTCCTCATGTGTTAAATATTTTGAGTTTGATAAATGGTTAAGTAAATATTGTTGGCCTTATTCTGTGGAATGTATTCATTTCCCTTTGGTAGTATGGCTGGATGAAGTTCCTTTGATCCAAATGTCAACGTGACCCACAGGTGCGTGCTATATAATGCTGTTTTCTGTGTTCCCCAAGGTGTGCAAGTCTATATGTGTATGTGGAAGGAGGGTATGTGAAATATCAGATGAGTTCTAGGATATGTGTGCTTGTGTGTATGTTTGTGTGTGTGTGTGTGTGTGTGTGTGTGTGTGTGTGTGTGTGTGTATGTGTGTGTGTGTGTGTGTGTGTGTGTGTGTGTGTGTGTGTGTGTGTGTGTGTGACTCGACAGCTCACAGACTCTTCTGAGTAAACTTGCAGAAGCACAGAGGAATGGCTGTTAAAGCAGGAGCTCTGCAGATTACAGCCTACGCGAGGTGCGTTGATCTTGAGTGTGTCTTGGTGTGTACATACCTGCAGACAGAACACTGTCTTTGAGGCTGCAGAGCAGTGAACATGACGATGACAGAGTAGTTCCTGGGTGGGGCCTTGACAAAGCGACGGAACTTGTCCCCGTTCATCCGCACGACGGAACGCCGAGAGGACCACTCCATCATCTGGTCAACCTTCTCCGACAGCATATTCTGAGCACACAGACAAGGAAAAGGATAGTGATGACAATGCTTCCCCTGATTTCACATTCAAACGGAAACATTATTCCTGTGACCAATAATGCTTAGTGACACCAAATTCTAAATGAGGGCATGTTGATCATTTATAATGTTTAAAAACACATTTACTCGTGTATTGAATTTAAAATGCGCGAGTGATAAAACGATATATTATATAAATGGTGCCATTTTGCATAATGAGCACTTTCACTATTGATACTTTAATATATTTTGCTGCTAATATGTATGTAGGACTACTTTTACCTGAATTCAGGACCGGAGTATTTTCATTCTGTGGTATTGCTACTTTTACTTAAGTAAAATGTTGCAATACTTCTTCTACCACTGTTCTTGTCATTGGGAAAAAAGCCTGTATAGAGACGTTGCAAAACATTCTGTTACACTCCTACAAAATGACCCTTTTGTACAATAACATCACCCAGCTTTCCCACAGAATATATACAAGTCCTTGATTTGTTTTACCTTTTAAAGCTGTCTCTGTATTTCTATGGTGTTCCAGCTATTGAATGACCAGCCAGGAGTCGTACTAGATATGCTGTCTGCTTTGAAAGTCCAACGCTGATACAGAGCAAGGTGTTCCCGGATGCCAGTTACTAAATCTGAATTTTAAATAGGTTTGACTCTTGGCCTGTTTTGACTAATGGGAACCAAACAAAGAATCTGGAATACAACAAACTTAACCATTATTTACAGAAAAGGAGCCCTGACTTTGCAGTCTGTGTGTGTGTGTGTGTGTGTGTGTGTGTGTGTGTGTGTGTGTGTGTGTGTGTGTGTGTGTGTGTGTGTGTGTGTGTGTGTGTGTGTGTGTGTGTGTGTGTGTGTGTGTGTACAGAAAAGCCACAGTTCTTTTTAGGAGTCTGCTGCTGATTAAATCCGGTCCGGCTTAGCTAAAAGGTCACACCGGAGTCAGCGTCGGAACACAACACTAAAGGTAAACAACACGCAGCATACATGCGTACACAAACACACCAGCTAGTGCCTGAGCAAGGTTTCTAAAGCTGAAATGCTTATGATAGCAAATTCATATAAGGATGGGGTATGGTAATAAATCAGTGTGGCTGTGTGTGTGTGTGTGTGTGTGTGTGTGTGTGTGTGTGTGTGTGTGTGTGTGTGTGTGTGTGTGTGTGTGTGTGTGTGTGTGTGTTAGTTCTCAGCAGGACACTGCTTGATACCTAACAGCATCATCTTTGCCAGACTTGAGCTCTGCTCTGATGAATGATGAAATAGTGAGAGTGCTGATGAAACACTTGTTGTTTTCCAACCTCTGCTGATCAAACTATACAGCAAGTAAATCTGTACCGGTGGCATATTTTAATTTACACCATCAGATTTTATTTTTGTGAACTAGACTGCGCTAAATCTATGCTGACAGTTTGTGATGCATTTTTCATGAAAGGTTTTTCTTTTCCACCATTTCTGAAACGGACCCAGAAGAACTGATAAAAAACTATTTTCTCAACAAATATCTTTAAAACAACCGCCTTACTGTTAACGGCAATGGACAATAGTTTAGTTGTTTTTCTTTAAATCGAGCACTGTAGTCTAAAGTTAATTGCATGCTTTGGGTTGATAAAATCATGCTACTAGTAGTTTACCATCAGTAGTAATATGAATGACCTTTGTGTGAAGGGTCAGTTCTAAGCAGCTTCCTCACTGCAGCTCATCTTGGAAAAAACAAAAAAAAGGATTAACACGCTGGTTAAAGCAGAATGAATAATGCAGGAGTACCTGCCTGTAATAGGGACGTCATTAGCCAATGGTGTGTGACTCCGTTTAAATGCCAAAGCATATTATTGGTGGATGTTCTAAACGTTTTCAAATGTAGGCAACGTCTTGACTTCTTCTCTTGAATGACAAAAATTCTACTTTAAACATTCAAATGATGCGGAGCTTGTTTTTGGTTTTCTTCGCTGGACAAGTAACACACATAGCCGTGTTGGTTTTATTGTTTAGTTCTAAATGTATTATTAAAATGTATGGCCAACCGAGCAAGCCGAGTGTGCCGACTTTCTCAACAAGGGTTCTACACAATTTATATTTCTTGCTCTCACTTGCCAGCCAACATATGCACGCAAGCCTCATATGGACAGAGGGGGGGCGATTGACGCAGGGCTGAAGTGCAGCAGAGAGGAGTGGTGGGGCTCTTTGTGCTTGCACTCTTTCATACATTTTTCCCAATCTGCAATGACTTCACCTCAGTTATAACATTGTGGCAGCGTCCTATGCACTCCATGCACGTTGTTTAATGTGTGTCTCTCTCTCCATACCTCTTTCTACCCAGTAGTTTACTAGTATTGGATCAAGTAGACAGTAGCTAAATAATTTAGCACTGCGTCTCACTCCTACTGCTAATCAACCACAAAATCTCTCTTTCTTTCTCTCTCACTCACACTCACGCACACGCACACACACACACACACACACTAGACTAAATCTATCAAGTAACTGCCTGGAGACAAGCTCAACAAAGACAAACCAAAAAAGAAAAAGTGGAAGAGATAAAGAAGAGAATGAGACGGAGAAAGAAAGACACACAATGGTATGTAATGTGTTTCTGCTGCACTGCTTGTTCACTTCAGACAATACACACTCCAGCATTAAAGGGCCAAGTATAATGAGAGACGAGATTTACTAAGAACACAGCACAAAGGACACACACACACACACACACACACACACACACACACACACACACACACACACACACACAGAACAAAGTGCTTTTTGTAAACTCTTGCTTTTTTTGTCTTTAAGTTATCTACCAAGCTTTTCCCCGTGTGCATTCAGCCCCTAAAGGAGAGCTGTCAGTCCTGGAAGCCAATCATACTGGCAGTAATGATGCACTGCCCTACTCATGTTCTGCGCACGCACCCACACAAACAATAGTGCTGTGTGAGTAATTTTGTATTAAACTACATATTTTATATATAATATGTTAAAACTGCATGAAGGTATGCATTTATCAATCTAATAAGTGTTATAATGGTTCGACTGTAGAGTAGGATTAGTGCCATTGATACATTATTTAACAAAAGCCGTAATACAAACCATCAATATTAGTAATAGGTATTAATTATCTCTCTGAATAGTCGTTTAAACTAGTGTCAACTTCTAAAACACTTAAACACTAATTGTTTTGCCAAAGTTATTCTCAAACTCATTCTGTCTCCCAATTACAATCAACTTGTGTGGCGTTTTCTTTTTACCAAAGTTTCACATTAAAAGCCTCTCTGACCTACTGCCTCCCTAATGTTGAGTTTAATAGCAGCTTCATTTTGAGAGGAAGAATGACAAAGTAGAACCAAGTGGCTCAAACAGAGTAGTGAATATGGCATGACGCTGTGGACACGTGTGTAAATGTGTACAACGCTGAACGTATCATTACAACAACAATACCAGCAAACAGCAAGTTAACTCAGCAAACTGAAGAACACAAGGAAAATCTGACATCATAAATCGCTAATAACACTATTAAGAATAGAGTTGAAGGTTTGGTTCACTCTTTGGTTGAGGTAAACAGACAATATTTGTTATGAGTTCATATTAATCATTATTGTCAAGATATAATGGTGCCTGTAAACTACTAAGTAGTTCAAATACTTCTAAGGAGCGATTCATGCACAGAGCTATTTAAATACCGTATGTTAGACCTTCAAGTGACTCCCACACATCAGCGTTATGGCCCCCCTGCATTACTTGAGCCTCTCACACACACAAATATGTACAATACATAAGCACTTCAAACTGCCTATGACCATTAAAAACATTTATGTTCTACCCCACTGAGCACAGAGGGCACTAAAATGAATCACATCTATGGTGTGTGTGTGTGTGTGTGTGTGTGTGTGTGTGTGTGTGTGTGTGTGTGTGTGTGTGTGTGTGTCCTGCTTTATCCATCTGATTCTCTGTTACTCACTCTATGAATGTCATAACCTCTCTCTCTCACAAACATTATAGGTCATAGGGGGGGCGGCAGACTGTATCAGTAGCACTTAACCGTGATCTAAATCTTTCTCTAGTTCCCCATTTCCTCTCATTCTATTTTGCAATTATGTCAATTTCTACTTGATCTTTGAGTCTTTTCTCCGGTTTTTCTTTACTGCATTTTAATTTCATCTTTGACTCCCTGTCCTTTCCACATTTCTTGCATTACAAAGTCAATACGGCAAGCGGAGAACCGCATATCATCTCTAAATAAAGAATAAAAGGCTAAGGGAATAAAATGACTTTCAAAGAAAATCATCATTGCAAACAGGATCCGCAGACTGAGAGAAGGAGATATGATGCGATTTAACAACTGGAAGAGAAAAAGCACTCCAAGGAGAGGAAAAGAAAAACAACATTGATAGGGAGAAGGGATAGAAGCAGATTGAGGAAATTAAAGGATGAGGGGAGAGAAAAAAGAGACAGGAGGATGACACATGGAGTGTAAGGCAGAACTGACTCATGCACTGATGACCACACAGCAAGGAGGGCACGATAGCTAACTGTGATGTTTTCTTATGTTTTTTCTCTCTTTTGCCAGCCAGCCCAAAAATCTTTCAACCGATCAGTCCCTCAGCCAGTTGGGCAACCGGTCAGTCAGTTAATGTATTTCATTAACAAAGCAGCTAAGTAGTAAATCAGTAAATAGATATTGGTCAGTCACTCAAAGTATCAATTAGAAAATTCAGCAGATACTCGGGTGGTTAGTAAGTTTGTCTATCAATCAGCTGAGTTGCTCAACCAAGTAGTTAGTCAACTAAGTATTTTAAAAGCTCACTTGCAAGCAGACTTAAATGGCACTTCCTGACACAGCACAATCTAGTAAATAAAACATCTCTGCAGATACAAAACCAGATGTGATTGCAGAGCTGAAGCACATGCACCGGGCTTGTAGCGGTACAGAGATGATAGGATTTAGTCAATGGCACGACTGAGCCGGTCAAATCACTTCTCCAAATCTAAGTTGTTGTGAATGTGGGTGCTTGACCTCACTGTTCAAAATGCACGATCGACACTTTAGAGAGATCACCCCTGTTACCAGCTGTTAGTATCTATTGTGCCAATTGAATTCCCTACATTGATTTTCAGGAGGGCCAACTTTCATTTGTCTCCCTCTCCTGAGAGACCTTCTAAGAAGTTCGAGACAGGAAGTGCAGAAGATGGGGCGGCTGTGGGCCCTGCGGACAACATGTCAAAGTGTCCTTGGGAAAGATACTGAACCCCACATTGCTCCCGATGGCCTGGCCAAAAGGTGTGCGAGTGTGTGGGAAGGTCACTCCTGATGAGCTCTGGGTGAATGCTGTACATGTGTTGTAAAGCACTTTGAGTAGTTGCAAAGATTGGAAAAGCTCTATACAAAAACAGTCCATTTACCATAGTTTCATGCGAACAACACTAAGGGCATAACTAATGGAGAAAAGGTTCACGCTGCCCCCCCCCCCCCCAAACATAACATTAAGAACTGTATGTATGGAGACCTGCATGTTGTAATATTGCTCTACAGTGCCATTAGTGTTGAACCCCCACTACAGGGTATATGTAAGTGTCTTGTAGGTAGTGGATGGGGACAGACAAGATTTCCCCCAGCAGCCAGGGGTTTGATCGGCAAACCTTCGTCGTGCAAAGCTAACAGCATGTGTTCAATCCACAATCCCTTGCTCTGAGCGGTATGAACAGAGGTCTATTGTAAGTGAATGGGTCTCGGCTTTGGCCATCACGCTCCTTTGCAGTTTCCTCCAATTCTCCCATTGAAAGGGGGATTACTGGAAATTGGCTTCGTATAACAAGTAACAAAGACTCACCTCTCACCCATCCACTCTCACCCACACACACACACAAAGAAGTACACTGCCCTTTTTAAAAACCAAATGTCAATATCCCATAATCGTAGTGTCCTTATGATGACTTGCCGACTTTGTGTCGAGTTAAAATGAAACTCAGGAGATCAGAACCAATGAGAAGGGAAAGAAAAGCAGCATTACTCATAATTTGGATGCTTTGTTTGTTTTGTTTTTACAGGAAGAAAATGGAAGGATTAAATGAAAACAATAGAGGGGAAGGGGGTAACCGAGAGGTTAAAGACAGAATGGGGTACAAATATATATAGTGTTGGTATAAAAAAAATGTTTTACATGTAGGATGAGAGGGAGCTGAGGGATCTATGAAGAGGAAAGAAAATGAAGCAGAGGAAGAGAGGAGATGCGTGGAGAAGGAAGAGTTCAAGAGAGGGGGGCATGAAGATGACAGAACAGGAATGAAGAAGCAGATGATGTGTAGGGTGATGTAAGCACATAATATACCATCTACCAACCAGTCAGAGATATTGTTTCCATCTCTCAATTCATCTCCCATTGAATCAAACCTACATGCTTTCATATTGGCAGCTCCATATGTTTTAGCACATAATCTGCAATTTCTAAAATATCATGACTTGTCAGTGGAGGGGGTGGGGGTTGGGATTTGTCATCTTATCAACCTAATAACAATTATTTGACAAACTCATTGTTCCCCTGCCTTTGTCCACGAGACTTCTAGTCTCTCACCCTCTGGTTTTTATCTTTCCCCCATTAGCTCCCTCCGTGATGTTTATAGAATATCTAAAGATCTGTCTGCCTTTTATTTTTGCTTAAAGATTATAGTTTCTTTCTAAACCTTCCAGGCACATGGTGTGACATTTTAAATCTTCTGTCATTTCCTTTCCCCTAGGCTGTCTGTCTAAGTCTTTTGTGTTTGTTGGTTACGGTGTCTGCGAGTTTCATCAAGGTAACTTTTTTTTCCCCAGACGATTTAAATGCCAGATACGAGGAGTCATAAGACTACTATTGAAGCTGAAATCAAATGTTACAATGATAATAACACAATATGCTTTGGGTGTGGGGCTAGGTTGAACGCTCACATTCATTATACAACTCAATTAAGTCATTGAAGATCATTTAAAACTCTTAGTTAAGATAAAAATGTTTTAACGTGAAATCACTGATTGTTTAAGTTATATCAATTTCTGGAGTTGCTCTCCAGGGGATTTCAATTATATGTTGTATTGCTCATTCACCCCCCCCCCCCCCCCCCAACAAAGAAACAAAACATGTAGAAGAATAACAAACACTACAACGGGCCAAACTACACCGACGGCAGTAATATGTAACATCAGCAAACCAGTGATTGCAATCTATTCTACTTATACTTTATCAGTCACAGAATAGGAGTAGAAAGCCCAAGCTAATTGTTTATTCACTCGGCTTGACCTCTACTCACCTCTTTTTCCCGGTCTTTGCGGATATAATTTCTCTGGGGAAGCACATAGCTCCAATTGGGTTATGGGGCATCAGTGGAGTTTGATTTTGTTATAAAAAGGCATCCCAATAATAACTGGGGATGGACACACAGGGCAAGGGGCTAGTCCTACTGTAAAAACAATAGGGAGACAACTATAGCACTCGGGGAGCGTATGGTCACTATAGAGCTCCCCACAATAAAGCCAAGAGATGGAGGGATGGAGGGGAAAGTGAATGAAAAAAGAAAACTGGGTTTAGAAGAAATGAAGAAAATTGTCTGGGCAAGTAAAAAGAGAGCGAGACAAATAGAGAAACATAAATCAATACAAAAAGAAACAAAGACACAAAAGGAAAAACGGTTGTTATGTAGTATGATAAATAAAGAGACAAATAGGTGAGACAGAGGGACATTACAAAATAAGAATATGGTGACACTGACATGCAGCTAATGTTATCGTTTCAGGTTTGGGATTGTACATCATATGCCTTAAAATATTTGAGGCCGGTAAACATAAACAACTAAACATGATTATTGCTGCAAATTGGTTTAACAAATCCTGTCAACACTGAGTGGATGCTAGTTTTCCCAGTGGCTACTGTGCAAAGATGATATTAGTGTTAGACAGTTTAATCTTAACTTCTGTCACGGCCACGCCTCCTGTCATTCCTTGTGTTTCTAGTGTTTTCCCTTTCCCCTGGGTCGCCTGCTTGTTTCTCTCTCTGTGTGTCCGTGTTGTGGGTGTGTCACCCCCTTCACTCTCCTTTGATTGCAGTTCAGTCAACTCACCTGCTCCAAGCCTCACTCCTGCCATCCATTAACTCATCAACCTAGCAGTATATCAACCCCAGTCTTCAGACACTCGTCGCTAGATCGTCTACTCAGCTACAGTGGTAGTTTGCGTCTCTGGCTGCTTGAATTGTGGATTCAAGTACTTTTGCTTGTGTGTTATTTCAAATGGACTCTTACTGTTTTTTGTGCTACAGGATCCCTGGCTTCCTGTCCACCCGCCTGCCTGCTACCTGCTACCCACTTCACCCTCTGCCTCCACGAGCCGGATGTTCTCCGTCCTCCGTCCCCTTTCCCTGGAAACCTCCCACCTATTGCTCCAAGTCTGTGTCCTGCGTTTGGGTCCTTCCCTTATTGCACACGTGACAGCTTCCCTTCAAGCTGCAGAACAGTCCAAACCATACAAGTGTTTACAACATGTGAAAGTGCTCAAATGTGGAGAAGTCTTCATGCCTGTTTTAGTGAGGGCTGATCAATGCAATGCACAGTGTGTGGTGCGTCTCAAGCCTCAGTGCTGTCACATACCCATTGTTCGCATAGGGACAGACAAGTATCACTGTAGTGATCCCGAAACAAAAATGGTTTCCTTACTTTCTTCTTTTTAGTTGCCAAAAGCTTATTATAAAAAGCAGTGCATGATTATCTGGCAAAACAAATTTGTGTGTAAATTAGTTTCCTCAAGGATTTGCATTTGTTGGGGGGGGATTTTATAAAAGCTTACAGCAGTCAACATCAGATGAAAATGTAATAAAAAAAGTGCATCAGAGGATTTGAAAAGTCATTCCAACGCCTTCAGGGAGCCAGGAAAACCACTGCATGCCAGGGATGTAAGAGGCTGTTTCTGTCTCGTACAGCACAATCTGTGGTAAACTTGAGCCGAGACATCAGGGAGGCAAGGGTAAGAAACACAGGCCAGCCATGTTACTACTCCACACGGCCGGTGCAATGATACACATCTATTGGATGAATTTTACTTTAAACCCAGAGAAGGTCATATTACGAAATGTTGATCATAAAGAGTAACTTTTCTGCCCTTAGTAAAACAAAAAAAGACAATCGATACCAACTTCAATAAAGAAACTGGATTTACCCGTTTGAAAACCACTAGGAATAAATAAAGAGAACATAAATGGAGCGCCAGATTTGTGTCGGTTGCAAAGAGCCATTCTCTTGAGTGGAAAAGAACAACATGAGGTCTTCATCTCCCAGACACATGACTAATTCATCACCATGTGGGGGACATGTTACCATCAAGTCTTTTCGTGCCTTATTATCTTTACTTCCACTCACTCTTCCTCTTACCCTGAAGTAGGGTTAAGTAAAGGAAACATCTTTTTTAAATGATTAAACATGCCACTCTGGGAATCATTAGGAGTTATCCATGAGTGTTTGAGTAATCACACAAGCTCAAGGTCCTGCATGGGGTCGCACTCTCGTGTGTCAGTGTTCAGCTGTGTGTGTGTGTGTGTGTGTGTGTGTGTGTGTATTATGTGATCAAATGATTCTTGCATAAAGAGACCAGATTTTGAATTCAGCTCGCTTAGTGATTTTGGTAGCACGGGTCAGCTGTGGGTGTTCTTACGGTTTAATTAAGCACTGCGGAGAAAAGAGGGGGGTGGGGGGAAGGCACAGCTTGATGTACCGACACATCCTTTTTAATCCATTTTACATCAAATTAGAAAGAAAAATATACTCAAGGACTTCAGTCAAGGATGTCAGGGGCTAAGCAAGGCTGCGTGTGTGTGTGTGTGTGTGTGTAAGAATGAAAGGGTTTGTTTAAACGTTTCTTGATCAATTAAAGGGTATCATTAGCATAAGACAAACCTAAACGTGCACAACACAGAAATGGAGACTAGATGGAGAGACTGATGAAAGATGAAGTTCACTTTGAAGGAGGACATGGGGAGGAAAGTTAGTAGATGAAACATGAGTTTTGAAGCAAGACTTAAGGGAGCAATACTCGGTACTGCAGTAATTCAACACACACTGAGGGGTGAAGTTTAGTACAGTGCTAATCCATTTTTTCCCCGTCTAATCGTGACCAAGCAGCCGCTAATATCCATCAACAACTAGGTAGTATTCAATCTGAGCTAAGGTTAGGTTTTTGTTAGTAAAAACATTATAAATTCTATCAACTGCTCACAAGCTTTGCACTGGACAGGTCATCGCAAGGATTTTATTGTGACAGATCTATAGCTCCCCGAAGTTGAGGCCTAAATGTGTCAAAGCAGGCCTAGTTATACGGACATTTGTTTAATAAAAGGGGACGTGACAGATTACTGCCAACATCAGACCCCTAACAGTCTTGCAGATTAGGGACATCGTTAGGCTCACAGGTATCCAAATGTAAAACTAATTCACATGAGGGGCTCACCCAATTCTCCCACTTTAATAATCACCCGTGCCTAACCGCTGGGAAGGGCGGTCCAAAGGGTTATGTTGCCAACAGTAATGTAACAACAATACTTAGTTTTAATAAAAAAAAGATAGTTTAGGGTGAGAAGAGACAAGGAGACACAAAGGGAGCAACTGCTGTTTTATGTGCGAAGTAAAAGACAGACACAAACATGGAAGTGAGGGCTTTGGGCTCCTTAAGGCCGTAACACACCAAGCAGATCATCGGCCGTCGGTTAATGTCGGGCCTTCGGTGAGCGTCTGTCAGCCTAGTTTTTGCGGTGTGTCCCGCACCGTCGGCACTTTCGGCCCCGCCGACAGTCGGAGACTGTCTGCAAAATAAATCACTCTAATTGGCTGTTCAGTTTGAGCGAATCACTGCACGAGAAGAGAAGCGGACGTGAGGAAAAACAAATGACTAAAATGAAGAGGGCCCACACAGAGTCTCTTTTCATTTTTGATCTTCATTTAAATCGGATCATTCATATACACGGATATTCTCACAACGACATGGCCACCTGGAATTAAGTGTCCAGTGAGACTGGTGTGAGCTCTCACACAGGCGCAGAAAGTGCATGCTAGCTTGCCGTTGGCTCTAGTCTTTGCAGTGTGTCCTAATGCTACTTTTTGACCAAGACGCAGGCAGCGTGAGCCCACGCAATAGTCTTCTCTGTCGCCACTGGTTATTTGATGTCTGTTTGGTGTGTCTGGGCCTTTAACGTCATGAAGTTGCAGTTCTGTCTGACAACCAGGTGAGTTGCCTTCCTCCTCTCTGCTTCCCAGGTGTGCTTAAGCTCTGAATCCTCCATTTACATCTCTCTATCTGTCTCTTAGCTTTATACACCTATCTGCCTGCAGTAATAGCTTTTAAGAGTCAAAGTCAAGGCCAAGCGCACAATGCACATATAAGCATATTATAAATACAAGTGTAATTGGCCAAGTGTGCTACCTCATTAGCCTTTGGAACGAACACGAGTATTGGTGCCTAATAACTGCGAGCTTAATGTGCTCCTAATTAGCCTCATAAGCCATTCACATGTTTTATTTGCTTTCTGCTTAGGTGAGCATTCAGTCTCAGTAGACCTATTACACCAAGAACAATAGCACCTTTGGAGTGCTTATCTGAGGAGAATCTCCAAAAATATCACAAGTATACCTGATGTTAGTGTGCTACCCACATGGGTTACTTTAAAATAGAAATTCACCCCGGGTAAATATGCAACATACAACTATGAGCAGAGTGCAGCTTGTGGGATAAGCCATTTCTTATAAACAATATGTTACAACATTGGGGGTAACGGGTCAACAGTAAGACAGCTGCTTTGTAAAGACTACAGAGAATGGGACATGATTAATATTCTCACTTGTACTGTATGTTTCTGTTGCACACAGTCTAATCTGTCTGTTTCATTTACTTGTGTGTCCCTATTATTCTTTTTCTTATAAAAAGGTTGTTTCGATACATAAATAAATGTAACTTGTAGGTGGGAATATAAACATGTATGGTTCTATGTATTCTATTCAGATGCAAGGCATCGCTTGGTGGCCACTTCTTAAGCTTTAAGTCTGACACAAAGTGCTAGATTAGTTCATGACTCACACAGCTGAGTTTTGTCTCCCCCACAGAGAGAAAGTATTACTAATTTTAATATGGAGGGGAAACACGGATTACTCATATAGTTGCCTTAAAACAGAATCTTACCTTCGCTAAATATGTTGCCAAGAATTATGAGTGTTGTGCAATGTGTTGGAAAAAGTAGGGCTGTCTAGCGTAGTTATTTTCCATGAGCAATAAATGACCCATTGAGAAAGGTGATGACGGTTAGAGGAGGAAGACGGCTATGTGAAGGCTGTCTTTATGGCTCTAACGCGGCTTTTGTTAAGTCTGAGTGCTGAGAGAAGTATGTAAAACATGACATCCTGCGAACATCTTGCATATACACGTATGACATTTTATCACAACCTTGGTTTGATAATCATTCTGACCTGAATGGACTGGCATACTGACTAAAGAGCTCATTTCAGAATGAGCCGGCAATAAAGCTGCTAGAGGAAAACATTTCTTGTCTCACTGCCTGGAAGAAAACATGCATGCTTGAAAAGCTTTATCCCCCGTACAAGTACTCTGAATGCAGCATTACAGGCTGTGATGACAGTAATGTAACGTCTTCTAGAAGCTACAGCCGTCTCACTGCCAACTGCAAAGTGATGTCAGTCTCACAAGGGAGATGGTGAGCTAGTTGCACGAGTCATATTGTGCTCGGAGCCTGTGAGACTAATTGGCTGGTCAATAATCTGAACAGCTGGGAAGGAGAGTGACCACCAGTTGCTCAGTTGAAACAAGCAGTGCAACAATCATTACAAATCAAGCTCCTCATTAAAGACATGATCTGTTAGCCATAGTTCAAAGAGCATTCTCTTACTCCCCTTGTTTATTTCTAACTACAGTATAATGCGTTCCAGCTGGGGGGGGTTTGTAAACTCTGGGATGCAAATCAGATTGTGCCATGATTTTACTTAAGCATACTCGCACATTCCAAAGTTGTATCATTTTCTACTACAAAGTCGTCCTGCAGCAAAACGAAGCAGAGGACATTTCTTCCGGTAGTAGAAAATGAAAAGCGAAAATGCAACAGAGGTGCCAATTGCTCCCCAAAAACTATTACCGGTAATATACAAAGCAGGGCTGTGGACTCACTTCTCGACGACGAATGATGAGTCATGAATGCTCTCAGATTTTACCGGTTTGATTCGAGAGGACATTCCCCAAGCACAAAGATTTAAAAATGTTGCCATTTAAAATATGTGGCTTGTTGGAGGTGTATAAAAACAACTTTGCCTTTCACCATTTCAAACTTTAAGCATCCTGACTGAGGTAAGTGTGTGATAATCTGTTGATGATGCTAAAGAGTTTGCATTGATAGCCAAGCTGCTGATTCCATCACTGTATGAGACTTACAATCTGATTTAAAGAGAGAATTCTGAGCGAGTAAAATCAAACAGAAGGATGGGCTACGCTTATACTATTTGTCGTCAGAAAAATCCGAATGAATAATGCTGACCAAATGCCCAATCAAATATGTCCCTTGTGTAAAAATACTAACGCTGTACTGTCCACGATGGTTACGGTCACTTGAAAAGGCATAAGTGACTTACTAAAAGAGTTAAAACAGTAACGACACAACAGGCGTTGAGAAAAAGAGTGGGAGAGAATATGAGCAATTGAGAGGAAGAGAAAAAGAGACCAGGTCGGACACAAAATGGCATTTAGCATTTATCCTGACTACAGCTTTATGCTAAACTGCTTCAGTTCATCATGTTATATTATTGTATTGCTCTGTGTGTGTGTGTGTGTGTGTGTGTGTGTGTGTGTGTGTGTGTGTGTATTTAATAACTTATTTTGGGGCCATAAATAACCTGCCAGTTATACAGGCAAGCGGGGGAGGATGAGCACTTTTCTAACTTTTTTCTTTCAGGACGCTCACTTTCAGATGATTTTTTCTACCTTATTAAATCAACAAAGCCTAGAGGTTAGAGATGCAGGACACTCACCACAACCCCACCACAGCTACATCTACTGCACTGCTCTGTCACTGAACGTCTCCCAGGTGTTACTGTGTTTGACTGAACCGATGAGCCACAGAGACCGTGGTGACTACCTGACATTCCCTGGCAAAATAAATGTTTGGAGAACGCTATGTTGAAAGAATTCAATAATTCATCATTTTGATTATTTCTGTGTAGCTTTACCTAACTCTGGCAATAAGTACACTGTCCTCAGGTCAAACAATGCAAGACAGAACTCTGGGAAAAATAAATCTCCCTCGCTCACTTTCACTCTCCCCTTCCTTGTCTGTACTTAACCTCTCATGACAAGTGTTTTCAATAAGGCAGTCTGATGACAGCCTCTCCACACACACACACACACACACACACACACACACACACACACACACACACACACACACACACACACACACACACACACACACACACACACACACACACACACACACACACACACACACACACACACACACACCGTGAAGACGGTGTGTCCGTATGTGCATATGTATTAACGTGTATACTTTCTGTGTGTAGCTGTGTGTACATATATATATATGTATGTGCGAGTCTGTGAATGGCCTGTGAACAGTCACAGCGACACAGGTCTGTCGGGGAGGATAACAGTGAGTCGTCTTATCACCCACAAGCCAGACAAATACACACAGACACAGACACACAGTGGGATAATATTCCACCTCATATCAGCTATACATCAAGGGAGGCGGGGGGTAGGAGCGAAGAGCTAAGGCAGTAGAGGCATGGAGGATGAGGAGGGAAGGTTGAAGATAAAAAAGTAAGTGCAAAAGGGAATGTAATGAGAAAAGAAAGATAAAGAGAGAGGGGGGGGGCAAAGGGGAGAGTACTGTTATGACAGCATTTGTCTCTGGAGATAAAGAGTGATGAAGAAAGGCCAGGGATGAATGACCAGATAAGAGCCAATTAGCAGTTCGACAGACTGTCCAGAAACCAAAAGGTCTAACTATTTAAGCAACAGTTGTCCTGATACAGCGGTCAGAACACAGAGATTTTTGCATGTTTCAGTTCAGTCACACAGCAGTCAATGAGTGAGACAATGCCTGACTAGGAGACTAAAGCCATCTTCACTTACGAGATGGATGGTTGCAAGGCTTCACGCCACCTGACAACTCAAGACAGTTGTGGAGGGAGTACTCGACACACTGTAGGTAAACCAGCCATAGGCAGATGTTCATTTAGGACCCTAACCCTTGAACAGCATGCTAATGTGAGGCATCCGTGTTTGATTTTCAGGGACTTGTAACACCATGGCACGTGTTATTATTCCATGCATGTAGCTTTTTCAATTTCATAGCATAAAGACTTTTATTTTGTATTTGTTTAAGCCTTTTGGGAACATTTTTGTTCAGAGTGATACAGAAGTGTTTACATGTTTCCTTTTTTCTTTTTATGAAAATAGTATTACTGTCTGTTTAAAATAAATAGAAAGAAACATCATTATGCATTTGGTTTTATTCCTCTGTAACATTATCAAACTCGCACCGAACCGTGACTCCTAAAATGGGCATATGAACCGAGCACCGATTTGAGTAATTACCAAAAAACTTTGATATGGCATGAATGTGCCATGAAGTCCTAAATAACTTGCTAAATTAATAAACACTCAGTTACAAAGAGTTGACAAATGAAGGAATGAATTAGTAACCGACTGAATGACTACATAACTGACATGTTATCAAATGAGTGATCAGTGTTTGAGTGACTGATTGAATGCAATTTACAAAGTGATCAACTGACAATAACCAGTGTTTAACTGGTTGATAGTGGCTAACTAGCATATAACACTGTATGTAACCAAGTGACATTCAGGGGTTGTGTCAGAGTAGCAGATTTAAATGAGTGAATGACTAATTGAATTACCCGACTGCATATTATTAAGAAACTGACTACCTGACTGAGCAAAAGAGAGAAAGACATTTTCAGAAGGAGCAACTGCCTATACCTCTGATGAATGACTTTGAGAACTTAATGTTCGCATCAACAAGGAAACACGCTGCACTCCTCTCAGATTTAATAAGGCTGGCCAAGAAATTAGCCACATAAATGTCAGGAAAATGGCAAGAAGAAGGGAGGGACAAGGGGAAGGAGGAAGAAAGCAAAGAGAACAAGGGAAGGACCCGATGGAGGAGAAAATTAGTGAACAAGGTAAAAGAAAAGAGAAATAATTTCATGACACCACATGATTATAGAAATGTCAAAAGAAAAAACTACAGGGGAGGTGACGCAGGAGGGAAAAGGGGTGGACAACAGGATGGAAAGCGGTAGATGAAAATCCTTTTGCCACAGAAGTGTTGGAAAGGGGGGGGGGGGGGGGGAAAGGAGGAGGAGAGGGAGGAATAACTGAGGAGGAAAATGACTTGGTAACAAACGCCATCAGTCATTGGAAAAGCAGGCCTGACACCACTGCATCAATAATTCAGATGACTACCGCTAATGAGCGAGATCCAAACAAATCACCCCTGAATTTACTGGGAGAACATTGAAACATTTCCTGTGCAAAATATGGCACCATTATAGCTGCAGTTTGGGCTGTATTGGCAGCCGGAGGGGAAAGGGGGTTGGATACAATAAAAGTGAACATGCATGCATGCATAAAAGAGGAAAAACAAGTAGGAAAAGACCTATTTGGCACAAGACAGAAATAAAGGCAGAAATAAGATCAGCGATAAAGAAGCAGTGGAAGGAGAATGTGTCGTCTCTGTGTGAGCGGTGACGGTGGAAACGGCTGGAGTGCAGGAGACACAGAAATGTAAAGACAAACCCAGATAGCCTTAGCTGGTAGAACTAAGCCTAGATCAAACCCACTGTGGTGTCTGGCGTTGGACAGATGACTGTAACGAACACGCACTGCAGACACAGAAAGCAACTTTCTTCCTCCCAACTCACCTACACAGCAGGGGCCAATATTAAAACTACAATCCACGTTTCCCCACACGGCATGATAACAGGCACTCATTTTTACAGCATGGTTATTTAATGGCGACAATTAGCTATCTTTTCTCACACAGTACCTGCCTGTACTATTAAATCCATGGGCAAAGACTGCGTTAACGCTGAACTATGGTTTATTCTCCAATGAACAGGTCAAACAGAAAACCAAGAGTCAATAGTGCTTACACAGTGTTTAGCTTCATAAGCCCCAGTCTAAACTCAGCAAGTGGCTTGGGTTATGCCCTGAAGGGCCAACCCGGTAGTTTATTGCGCCTCTGTGTGCAGAGGTAGGCTCTTATTATTCCGATCCACTTATTGGACTGGTCCCCGGGTGTGGTAGCAAGCCCACTACTTTGAAATCTCTATCTCTCTGTAGATATATAACTCTCAAGATATATAATTCTCCTTGCCTCAGACCTGCTGCCCTGGACTTTTTTTCCCTCTTTACCTCCCCTGACTCCATAGGCCTAGGTATAGGAAGTGCTTACATTGGTTCTTTCTTTGTGCTGTAGTCAGCCTTAAGACAGAAACACAACACAAGCTAGATATTATATCTAGCAGAGCTGGGTGATGAATGAGGAAGTATTGAAGGGATATAAATATATTTTTTCTCTCCACAACTATTTCTTCCACCCCCTGAGGGGCATATAGCAGGATTTAAAACAGGCAGGGGTCCATCGCTGCTGACCTAACTTGTTTTTGTTCTTCTTTTTTTATTTAAATGTATTTATTTATCACCCCATGTTTAGCACACTCATGATCAACTGAACTTTCTCCTCAACTTTTCCTAATCTCAGACTATTTGTATCTTTATCTATGTACTCATCTGTCCTAAGGGACAATAAGGGAAATGAAAATGTTCTTCGCTTGCTTACATATTAAACTTTCTAGGGCATAAATAACGGTTCAGAACATACAGAGTCACGTTGACGTGTTAAAATCTGATGATGCTACATTGGGTTAGCTCTTAGCAGCCGGAAACAGAGGTGCTATTGACTTGCATTACGATGTTGTTAAAGTTCTATTCAGTAAAAATGCAAACTAGATTTTGATTTATGGATTACACCATTAATAGCACAACAGCAACAATGAACACTTTGATCCGGTCATATCAAACTCTCATTGTATTCCGCACAGTAACATTGTTTCATTCGCTGTGACACGAGCCGTAATGGGGAGAACGAGCGTGTTTCATTACTGTGACTATTCTGTGCAGTCACCATATCGAGTGGTTTCATTCATGAGCTGGCATCCACAACAACTGGCCCGGCCAACATGTTGTTACAGGCAGCAGTCACCTACACGGTGTAGCCTACACAGGAAAGATCTGGCTTTACTATGAATGTCCTGCGTGGCATTGGTTGAGTTTTGTTCCCCCTCATACATTTCTGCTCTCAACAGATAGAGACGAGAGCAGGTGGTTAGCCTCGGAAATAAGAACCGCTCCGGCTCGGACTCACTTAAGGTGGGCTCACCGGCTTTTCTCCTTTTAGTGACAAGATACTTCTCTGAATTGTGTTCAGCTCGTTTCAAATGGCATTAAATCAATCAAAATCCTGATTGTCAGGTAACGGTTAAACGGTTAATTATTAACATTCCTACTGTGAAGCAAATGCAATGCAGATAGATTAGCCACCAAAGGCCAACTCCTTGCTTGAAATATGTTTTAAATTCTGCTCCAAAAGAGTGTAGATCATGGAAGAAGATACAACACAGTATCTTCTCTGCCATATGATCAGTGACACTAGCAAATAAGTTAAACAGAAGTAAATCCAAATGCCAAACAACAGAAATTCCTAAATTACATTCCAACTGAACTGAAATGTTAATGTCAGAAGTCTCTTCTGCTCTTTGTCTCAGCCCTCACCCTCTCACCCTCTCACCCTCTCACCCTCTCACCCTCTCACCACACTGCAGAGGCATTTACAAATGCATTTAGTGCACCAGTGAAATAAAGACGTGATCTAGTCTCTGCCATGTAGCGGTCATTCTAACAACAATGAGTAAGTAACAAGAGAACCAAGGTGAGGGAATGAAACAAGGGCAAACAAATACAGTAAACAATGCTTTCAATACGGACTTAAGATTTAAATATTGTTGTAAGAAATACAAATGTTAATGTTGGAATGTTTTCAGAACAACCTTAATTTACTTAACCTTTTAACCTTAAGCCCTACCCAGCCCTACAGTTTAGAGCTAAAGCTTGTAATGGCCAGGGCAGGATGAAGGGCAGTGAGGGAGAGAGAAGTTGGTGAGATGAGTACAAAATTCTGCTTCACCATTTTGTCCATTTCCAGCTAAATAAGATCTTCCTTCGCCTTCTCCACCTCCTCTGCCATGGCCCCAGGCAGGCAACTGGGAAAGAACATTTTTCACATTACAACCCCTCAATATCTCTCCTGTGGCTCATCGAAATAATGTGTGTGTGTGTGTGTGTGTGCACGTGTCTGTGTGTAGCACGTGTGGCGAGCTCCTGCCTGCTCCTTGGTAACGAGTCATACAGGATGGAACAAAGTTAAAAGTTAGTGGACACCATATTGAACTTAATGGTTTAAAGATAATGGCAATGTCAATGACAGAGAAGCAAACTAATAACAGCCGGATACATTACAGCTAGGTAAGTAATGGAGAAACGCTCTCTCTGTCACTCATTAGATAATGCAGAGGTGTCCTTGAGCCGGTGAGTGCCTAACAGCACACTGTGGCTATAATGGGCAGCTCCCTGGTGTTTTGTGAATGTGAATCAAGGCATTGCTGAAAATAACCACTGACCTCAGCAGATTGTCCCTGGGTAAAAAAAATAAATGTTAACAAAAAAGAACTGGAGATTATTTATTAATAACTGAAGTGTCAAACTTTTTAATTGTTTTTATTCATCTACAGGACTACAGTAGGCTTTGTCCCTCAAAGCTTATGATAGACAAATATATTTAAAGCAGAACGCCGGATAAACGAATGAGAGTGTGATCTTCTTTGGTGTTGAAATATGAACAGCTCTTGCACCAACAAAATGTCTTAAAGTACCGTCGTGGAAAAGACAAGTAATGAAAAAAGAAGTTTATCTATCTGCTGCATGTAAATATAAGTTGTGTTTCAATTCACACACACACACACACACACACACACACACACACACACACACACACACACACACACGTACGTCTTCATAAATAAAGTGACTCAAGTTAATGGTGGCTTTATATAATCCTTTAAACTGTCTCTATAGCTCACTTATACAATAGTAAGAAAATGAATATGGCTAAAGATGTTAGTGTATTATATGAGAAAAACACTTTGCTAAATGTTAACTTTACGAGTGAGAAATGTGCGCTTATCTGGCACAGCTTCACCCCAATGGTTCTGGCACATTCCGTACACACACACCTCGCAAGCCATCGACGTTAGTGATGGAAAAAATGAAGTGTTTACAGCGAACTGCAGGGCAAATTTGTCAGAGTCAATTATTCATTCAATCTCTCTCTCATTCAAATGCCTTCAGTGGTTAATCTGTCCATTTATTCATCAGTTTGTTCTTCCACTCAGTCAGCTATTTCTTAATCCATTTGTGGAGATGTTCAATTCTTTATTCATTCATTCAAATATTTGTTCACTTGTCATGCAATTGTCCATGCATTCCATCATTTATTAATTCCGCAGTTTGCCCATTCAATCAATTTTCTATTCATATGCAACTGCAAGAGAGGTGCAGATGAGGTGGTGCAACAGTAGTTACAATAGCACTGTGACTTGGTTAAATGTCCTTGGTCCACAAAAAAATAATAAAACAAACTCAGGCTGCACGCTAAATGTTGATGATTTGAGACCTCGAATTTCAACCTCATGTTGACAGTTGAAGCATCAGACTTTTTCTTTCACTAACTCATTGTACACAGGATAACAGCGTAGCAGCTTACAAAGATTTACAAAATATAATATTGTGCTAAAAATTATCCAAATGCAAACTTAACTTTAGGGAGAGTGCCAACGCAGAGCGCACAAAATATTAATAAAACATAAAGAAGTTAAACTAGGCTCAACTTTTGCTGCAACGCAAACTCATTGTAGTTCTGGGGCGACATGCAGCACAATTTGATCTCAAGTGAAATCTCACAGCATAATAACCTATAGATAACGACAACTCCACATGTTCCCTTCGTTTTAGTGCAAAAAAGTACAAGTACATTCTGAAAATGTTCAAACTTGATCTTTTTACAAAACATTATGAACAACCTGAAATTTATTAAGAAAAAAAGGTGCAATTTCAACAATAGTATTAGTTTTTCATTTACACATGTGTGTTACAACTTACAGATCACAGTGTATCTACAAAGGCTTTTACTTTATGATCAAAACAACTAATTTTTACACTTTGCAAAGTCATCCGCATGTTTGACACTCCTGATCTAGATGCTTTGTTGTGTGTAGTGGTCTGTATCAATCAAATACATTGATTGATAGATACAGACTAAATGCTGGATTTCTACTGTTTATGTTGTGATTGTCATGGTAACTTTCCAGAGCTGTAAAATCCTGTGTGTGAGTATTACCGCTGTGCAGTGTTTTAGAGTCTGATAAGCCTTTAAACGCATTAATCTGTTATTCCAACTGGATTTACTGGAATATGTTACTGGTCTCACCGGCACCAAAACAACATGCCACTATCATGCAGCCCCCTGCGTCGCTTTATCACAGGGCTGTTTCCGGTCTGAATCCAGTTCTGCCAGGAGCCATGAGCTGCACCACAGTGTGTTAGGACTTTATTACCAAACTATGATGAGGACAGAGAGTTTTATTTTTATTTTTGAATGTGTAAAAGTCACAAATTATGCTTGTTAGATGGCAGTAAAGGCACAAAACATGAGCCACGAAGATAAAACCTCTGCGTTCACATGTAAGCTGTTTAGTGAGGGACAACTGCCATAAATACTTTAGTTTGATAAACTAATCTAACAGTCTTTGTGAAATGATTGCAAACTCCAGAGAAGCTAATATTGGAACTCGAGTAGGCCTTTAAAATTGTCCAAAATGTACTTTCACAACCAAATGAATAATATAGTAACTATAATATTTCTAGATAATAAAAATGCAATGGTAATAATGTTTAGTATTTTAGTTATAGATAACTGAACAAACGAGCAGCACATAAATAAAAGAAAAACGCTGTTTCATTGCGCATCATAAACGTACATGGTAAAGTATTACCTTGTGAAAGATATAGTGGCTTTGATTTAAATTATTTTAAAAGTATCACACGATGCATAAACACACAAATAAATGAGTAATAATCAGAAAAAATCTATTCGATTATTATATATTGCGCATTGCATTTCCACTGTCAGGGTTACAGAGTCCATTCTAAGAGAGCTAATTAGTAATATAACCAAAAACATATTTATAAGTCATTGATTTCAGTCGATTCAACACGAACCAGGTGCTAACATGAACCGTATGTTGGAAACCCGGATCAGCCCAGTGACAGATGTCAGATTGAGCAGATAGAGCACAATAGCTTCCGCCTCACTTCCCTTTCAGCACATATATCACCATATTTAAATTAAATAACCACATAACGATCTCTTACTCTAAACCCGCAATAGTAATAGGCTGTTCCGATGCACTACAACAACCTAATTCAGCTAGCATGCAGCTATGTATTGTGGTTAATGTGAGATTCTCGCCAGTATCGTCTAACGTCACAGTTAAGCTACTGAGAAGTAAAACACAGCACTTCCTGCATTGACGAACTTCAAAATAAAATATGTTATTAGCGACAACTCAGCAATGTCTTGCAGTGACGTTAGTGAAGCTTTAACACATACAATGTCATTATAAATACGTGGGATATTTTAGTAGTCCGGACCAAATGTACTTTTCATAGAATACTGTACACACATAGCTAACGTTAGCTACATTAGCTTGCTATGCCTACCTATGCATGTACACGTGTCATAATATGGAGAATCATTATCACACAGGAAAGAGTCCATCACAAAACGTATAAAAGACTACTTGTAAACTATGACTCTTTCATTTACATCAAACAAGAGGCATTTATTGTTCGCTAAACAGTGGATAACCAGATCGTCGCTGCGACAAACTTCCTGTTTATCCTGACTAATGCGCTCTAGCTTAACGCACAACAGCAGATTCAACCTGCACACTCATATCATTAAACGGCACAACAATATTTGCTGAAAATCCCATTTAAGATGTTAAAACGTTACCTCCTTCTTCTTTTGTCCTCCCCCGGGTGGTAGACATAGCAGCAAGAGGAAGAAAACAGACAGGACCGGCAGGTTAACGAAGGATTTAGCCCAAACAGACGCCATGACGGAAGGATGCTCTGACTGCGAGACACGTCTCCGACAAGTGATTGGATGCTGAGTCGACCAATCAACGGAAAGAGATTTGAAGCACGGAAGCCTCTGGGATTTGTAGTTGTTTAGGATGACATAAACTTACTAACAAGGTATTTTATATTCAAAGTCATACTTTTCATTTCAACTTAGGGGAAGCCTCTATTGTGAACTGTATAAGACATTATAGTTAATGGTCGTTATAGCTGGTCCTTAACAATGAGCAATAATTGTAATACACTGCATATGCTATGTATAGGCTACTGTAATAACCTAATAACTTGGCATCCTCACCTGAACAGGTCAGGTTGAGAAAAGGGAATGCTAGCTGAAATTCTAATTTATTCAGTAGTAGAATAATGAAAAGAAAAGAAAAATAAATGGCAATGGACATTGATTAGAATGCCCTCAGATGATTAATACAACAGATTTTATTGTAGACATTAATTACGGGGTAAAGTTAATGTCATTTTGTACAATAGAAGGGTAATAGGGTGCATTAAACATGCATTTATAATTTAAACCCACAACATTATGGTTGACCAAATATGTTTATTAACCAGGCTTTTAATGCTTTCCAAAGCACATCAAGTGTCAAACAAAGAATTATATGAATGGTCATTCAAAGACCCTAATAAAAGATTATCAGTATTCTTGGAAAGTACATGCTGCCATTTTTTTTAGTTTAGTTAATTTTATTATTTTTCCATTGGGAATGTGTTTTATTTTCAGAACAGTTGAAATGAGTAAGATGGCTAAGCGAAAAGTTCCCCTTGATTAAGTTACTGATCTGCAGCTTGGCCTGCAATTTATCAAAAGTGTGAAGGAATGTGACGTCTGAACCAAGGACCGCATATTTGTGTCTCTCTGTTTCTCTGTCATATGTTCTGGGAGTGGTGAGATTGTTGCAGACACTTCATAGAGTTAATTGAGGGGGACAAATGATTAATGGGAAATCATTGGGGGTGACATGTCTCCCTGTCACCCCATGAAATTACACCTCAGCACTTTCCGTCTAATGTAGTGCAGTACTTTAGCCTTGTGATAAAAATGACTATTACCTGTATAAAACTTTTCATAGTCAGAGCAGTGGTGACTATATTTGATTGCTTCTTTTTTGTTTGTTTTTTGATAATTAATATATGTATGCAGATGATTTACACCTTTCAATACAATGCAGTCCCATGCCAACACCACAAGAAACTGCAGCTTCATTGTCTTAACACACTCAGCAAAAAGTGACTGTATGGCACTGTACCACAAGGTTCAAGGTTCAGCTTTATTGTCAACGAGGATTGCACAATGAAATGCAGTTGTAGCCCCCTTCACATGACAATCTCTTACACTCAACCCGCAATATAGGCTGTTCCAGTTCACACACAGAAAATGTATAAACAGAAAATCAAATATTCAAATTAAGATTTAATGAAACAATACAATATAACATATACTGTATATATAGACAAAATATATATACATGGAAAACATGTCAAATCCAATATACAAAGGATATTCTACTGGATTGCATTACATTGGACTTGGGTTTCTACTTTTCCGGCTACTTGGTGTAATTCCGTTGCTCTAACCCAAAGGCAAGGGAGAAGAAGTGGCTAATCTAGTTTACTTTGTTGCATTCACTCTCTGTAGTGCAAAATAGCTTTCTGTCTGTCTTTTAGATTGCATGCCTACTCAGGAAGTAAACCCTCTATCGACAAAATTCAGCTCTTAACCACATTATATTATGCTGTTCATCTCAGGGTGGAGGGGGAAGGTGTTAATGGCCAAATGCGCGAGTGGCTCCTGCAAGGTATGATGATCTGCTGGAAGAAACCAATGCTCTAGAATCGTCTGTAAAGTAGTAGTGAGAGCAATATATATTAATATATTAATAAGACAAGCACACTAATAATAGCAAAAATCATCATTTATCAAGGGATGAATGAAATGATTACTTATGTATGAAAGAGGGAAGTGTCGTCGAGTCTCAAACTCTCTCCATCTCTCTCACTCTCACACACATACACACGCTGCTGAAATGAAACGCATGTTGGAATATTAAAGCCAATGCACCGTGAAACAATCAGTACGTGTTGCAGTCTTGTTAAACCACAGTTCATTCGCTCTATAGCAACTCCATCATTGAAATATCCCCAGACTTGTTGGGCTCGGTTACAGAATTTGTCAAATGATTCCCCTGGCATTGCCTTGCATTGTTATTACATAGAGCTGAAGTTGCTGAACTTTTTAATGTAAAGGTCACGGGAGTTAATAAGCTGTACCACAGATTGCATCTGGTAAACATTTTTGTTTTCGGGACGGCTGTCTTTTTTTCTCCCGCTCTGTTTCTGATGAATTATTTGCTTTATATGAGAAAATAATTAAAAATGCCTAACATTATTTCCCAAAACCCACGTTGACATATTGAAATTGCTTTTGTCCAAAACCCACAGATATTGAGTTTACTATTATAGAGGACTAAGAAAAGCAGAAGATATTCACATTCAAGAAGCAATGGCTGGAGAAATCATGGCAGGCTTAAGAGGTGACTTTGCAATTGATGCAGATTCATTTTCTGTAAATCAACAAACCACATAACAGATTCATCTTTTAAGAACTGCGATGCTGTCATGGAGAAATACCAGAGGGGAGGCGTTTACAAGGTTTTAATACTCCCAAATGTAGAGAGCCAACTTGATGACATTCAGACCAAAATAAACATTTGTGTCCTTCATCAGTGAACCATCTGATCAAACACATGTGGCACATCTGTATTATGATGTAATGTTCCCTCATTGTCCCCTCAGCCTCCTTAAATAGCAAACAAGCAATCGTTAACTTTCTCGTCTCCATTTCCTCATCCACATCCCCTACGTTATCTCTGGTTAGCCAGCTCATGCTCAAAAGTAACTTGCAATTTGCTGTCAAACTTTATGCTGCATGGCAACACTGAAAATGTGACCCTTCCATAGGCTTCTGCTCTCTTTGCGGCTAGCTAAGCAAACAGCTGCACTTTGCATTTAAGCAAAAGAATAAAGCTCCTATCTGATCACAGCCTAGAAGAGTTTTGTAAGAGGGAGAGAGCAGAGCGACGGAGAGAGAGACAGAGAAGCCTGTTAAAGTCAGTTGCTGCCACTGCACAGCTGCATTATGGTTCTTTAGAGTGGTGGGGCAGGTACAACGACACACTACAGTCAGGATGGAAACTACCGTCATTTAGGAATCAGGAAAGATACGAAGAAAAAGAAGAGCAATTGTGAAAAATATCCCATGAGAAATGGCGTTTCACATAAATTCATGAGCACTTTCTTGAGGGAAATTACATTTTCGTATAATGCTTATGGCTATCTTTGTTTTTGATGAACAGTCGTGGCGATAAAGACGTAAGTGAGAGGGATTCTGTACATTTGCATTTGTGGATAAGCAGCAGATGAAGCCAAGTAAATGAGTATGGAGGGAGAGAAAAACTGTTAATGGTATTTTTAAATGCAGGGGAGGATCGGAGGCAGACAGAGCGAGAGAGAGAGAGAGAGAGAGAGAGAGAGAGAGAGAGAGAGAGAGGGAGAGAGAGAGAGAGAGAGAGAGAGAGAGAGAGAGAGAGAGAGAGAGAGAGAGAGAGAGAGAGAGAGGAGCAGAGAGAGAGCAGACGAAGACCGACAGAGAGAGAGACAGAGAGAGAGAGAGAGCAGAGAGAGAGAGAGAGAGAGAGAGAGAGAGAGACGGGGGATAGATGGATGATGTCATATCCAGCTGGCACAGGACTGGATGCCTGTATCTGATGTCAGCCACTCCCGTATAAAAAATAACGAGTCCTCGGAAAAATGATTAATTGCCCGACAGAGCAAAGTTTATAGAAAAGAAAGGGGGGGGGGGGTTGGAGGTGGTGGGGGTCCCAGAGTTACGGAGGAGCAGAAAATAGCAAAAGAGCCCAAGTGAGAGAAAGGTTCAGGGAGTGCAACATCAAAAGAGAAGCAGAGGGAAAGAGCAAGAGACATGTTGAGGTAGAGGGGCAAAGCAGCAACAGAGAGACAGCGAGAGGGATGAAGAGGGGAAGTGAGAGAGCAACGCAAGAAAAGCAGCAACGAAGAGAGACAAACAGAGAGGGAGGAGCAGAGAGAATGAGTGAGGCGTTCATTAATATGATGTTCGTTATCTCTGACCGACTCCCTCAACAAATGTTCCTCTGTGTTCTCTAGTGTGCTATTCAATAGGCCGATAGCTGTGTGTGTGTGTGTCTGCGTGTGCGTGTGCGTGTACGTGTGTGCATGTATTCATAAAGTGTCTGTGACCACTCTCATAGGCAAATCCATTAAATTGAACACAAGCATGCTGCACTTGATGTCCAGAGGACATCATAGTAATGTAAAGTGGAAAGGACTTGAAAAGGATAATATAAAAGCGTCAAAGTTAGTTGCATCAGAAATCTTCAAGCTGCCATGTTGGAGGAGTCATGAATGTGGTGCATCAAAAACAGTATTTTAAAACTAAAGAAATGCTGTAGATTTGGCTTCAAATTTGGATTTTGTGTATTTCACAGACACACATTTGGGTTGTGTGGTGTCCCGTTCTTCTCATTAGGCCTATACATCTGAGTAACATGTATTGATTATATTATTTTAATGATATATTATACACTAGTATAAACTGTTTTTGGAAAATAAAAAGATAACTGGCAATGCAGCTCAACGTTTGAGCTTTGCCGACTCACAGAATATTGATAAATTATAAAGTGCATAATAATTCTCGTGGTTTACGTCCTCAGCAGAATGCGATCGGGAAGACGTGATAATGATATCCCTTCTTGTTACAGCATGGCAAGGTGTTTTCCGCTTGGCTAGCAGAGGAGTCCTGAGTCTATGAGGGAACATTATTCAGCATATCCCACCGCCTTGCCTTGCCTGCAGTCATCATATCTAATACTATAGGTTAAGAGGACAGTAGTAAATGTGTTTGAGTAAAGTGCAACTGATGAAGATAGCAGAGGTCTGCAGATTTGTACAGTGCAGTTGGTTATAAAAATTAAAAAAATTCAATCTTTTAAAAATAATGAGGTTCTCAGGGATTCAAGGACAATGAAAATATGTCGTCCAGCATTTAACTGGTTTCCAAAGTTTATTTGTATCTTTTACACAATATTATATTTTGGGCCATTTTATCACAAAATGCAGGGCGGGTACTACAGAAGAGAACCATCTGCCATAAACTGAGATAATAATACAGTGTGTTTCAGAACTTGTCACTAACAGAGAATGACATTATAGAGATGGACATTAACAGTGCCTCTCTCGCCACTCCTCTCTTCTCCTCTCCTCCTTTTGTCTTCGTCTCTTTTACTCATTTTCTTTCTTCAGCTACCCTTTTTCTCATCATCTCATCTCCTCCTTCCCTCTCCGTTTCCTTTTTTCTTCACTCCTCTCCTCCTTTTGTCATCACATCCAATCTCCTCCCCCTCTCTTTTACTTCTTCACTGCCCTCTTCTCCTTAATTTGTCTCCTCTCTTCTTTTCTCCTCTCCTTTCCTCACCTCCTGTTGTCACCACACTTCTCATCATCTCCTATATAGTCTTGTCTTTTCCTTCTCTTCTCTTCTCTTCTCTCTCCTGCTCATTCATTGTTCACCTCTCCTCCCCTGGCACCACACCTCCTCTCTACTGCTCTGCTCTTCTTCTCATTCAGAAGGTGTGTGACAGATAATAAAAAGCCCTGGTGGTCGGCAGGCGGCGACACATTATTATACAGCAGAAGGATGAAAAACAATTTGTACTATAAGAAAGAAAGAAAGAAAGAAGCAAGGAAGGAAGGAAGGAAAGGATGGAAGGATGAGAGAAGGGAAGGAAGAAAGAAAAGGAAAGTTGTCATCGGCCAATTGAAATACAATTATTTATCTATTTTTCTGTACCCACAGTCACCATTTGATTATTTTTCTGTAATATTCACACACACACACACACACACACACACACACACACACACACACACACACACACACAGAAAGAGAGCAGAGAGAGGAGAGAGAGAGAGAGAGAGAGAGAGAGAGAGAGAGAGAGTGAGAGAGAGAGAGAGAGAGAGGGAGAGAGAGAGGAGAGAGAGAGAGAGAGAGAGAGAGAGAGAGAGAGAGAGGAGGCAACACTAGACTTTCTGCAACAGCCTCTGCATTTAAATCTCCTTCTTGTCTTCAGTGGCAAAGCAGCATTTTCGATTCATCTACTTGATTAGAACGAGCCTTTACCTCTCCTCTCCTCTCGCTCCCTCCCTCCCTCCCTCTTCCTCTCCCTCTTTCTCTGTCACACACACAAACACAAACAGACACGCGCACACACCGGTGCGTCAGTCATTGGAATAATATACAGCATAAACCTTCCTTCCTTCTCTCCTCTTGTCTTAGCTCTCGCAGCTCTCCTCATCTCCTCTCTTCAGCATTTCTCCCACCAAGTCTCACCCCCTCTCTCTCTCTTTCTCTTTCTGACCTCTCTCTCTCTCTCTCTCTCTCTCTCTCTCTCCTCTCTCTCTCTCTCTCTCTCTCTCTCTCTCTCTCTTTCCCTTTTCTTTCAGGGAGAGCTGATATCTCTGGCGGTTTGCCGCATGGAAGTCGCCCAGGCAAGGTAGAATATCATCTGTCTGATCCGGACTCCTTCTCTCCAGTTGCCGACCACTGCACGAGCAGACACAACACCACACTCACATGTACTGTGATTCAACGGGATATAACGGCTTTTATCCGCTGACGGACTGTCAGGAGAGTCTTAAACCCCTGCTTCATTCCTGCAGTGGGGGAAATATTTCTTTCTCAGATGTAACAACAAAAAAGACGTACGGCATTGTCAAGTGCGCAAAAGCTGCATCTTGAAACAATACGCACTAATTCTATTCTATTTCTTTATTGTTTGTTCTATTCGCTCCATCCCCTGCACGGACAAACCGGGGACTGGAGGTGGGGGGGGGGACTTCCACGATATGGAGTCCTGATTTTACCAAGCGATGAAACTGAGAAAATCCGTCGCCGTGGTGGAATATTAATAACCTAATCCTAACAATAATCCGGAGGATGTTGCAGCAGAGTTTGGGACTCTAGAGAGCATTCCAACTTTTCTTTGGTCTCCTTTTTTAATCTCTTTCTCTCTCATCTTCTTCTTCTGTGGGACTTCTATTCTCGTGACTGATTTGCAGCACTTCACTTCTATATCATGGACCGGTCGACGTCTTTGGATATAGAGGCGCTCAAGGTAAGGACGCTCGGAGCCGGGCGGCGCGCACTTGCTCCAGGGGAGAGAGTTGCAATCCTCCGCTGGGTGGATGATGACTGGGTGGCCTGATAGGTGACTGGGTACACTGGGTGGCTGGTCGGATGACTGTTATTACTGGGTGACAGGTTGGAATAATCTGCATCTGAGTGGTTGACGATGAAGGGTAAAACTGGGTGGATGATTGAATGACCGGGTGGCCGTTTGGGCTAGTTTGGTGACCCAGTTGCTTTAGGATGCTTGGGAGGTCAGCTGAATGCTGAACGTGTCGAGGTGCAATAAACGAATGGGGTTTGCCACTGTCGAAGTACCCAGCTCTGGGTTGTTGCAGCACTCTCCGAAAGCTTCTGTTCCTCCATCACACACATGCACAAATTCACACTCTTTCTATGTTGGTGTGGGAATAAAGGGAGAGAGGGGAGCGTGCATGTCAGTATTCGGAGCGTGAGGTGAATTTCAATATTCTTTGCTTGCACAGAGAGTTGTTGCGGAGCGATGTTATGGGCGTCGGTGGGACGTTCGATAGACGGGACGGATTTCCCCGACGGGGCGGCATCTTTGAGCAGAGGGTCTGGGCACAAATTTAAAACAAGAGCAGTGAGTGCAGGAGGGGATGACGACGCTACCCGCTCTCTCTCTCTCTCTCTCTCTCTCTCTCTCTCTCTCTCTCTCTCTCTCTCTCTCTCTCTCTCAATTTATTCTCACTTTATTTTAATTGACCAGTTCAATGTAATGTGTATTACCTGCTTAAAAGTATATTCCTAACTGACACAAATAAATATTAAACCTGTGCGCGCTTATGCTCGTCGACGTGTGTGAATGCCATGAGCCTGTGTGTGCGCACGAGCGCGCGCGCGCGTGTGTACGTGTGTGTACACATTTCACCAATAATCTAGGTTCACCAAACTATGTTCAGGTTATAAGATATATGTATGGTCGTGCGTGTGTATGGCATGGGTTTTCTTGGTTAATCCATTTGGGACTCACTCATTCACTCAACATTCATTCATCACCAAATTGTACTTGTAGTTTCAATCTATATTAAGATAGTAGTGTGGTTGCATGTGTGTTAATATTATTATTATTATATTATTATTATTATTATTATTATTATTATTATTATTATTATTATTATTATTTATATTGTCACGTAAAGCCATCCAAAACCTAGGTTGTGAGTGCAATAAAACGATTTCCAACAGCAAAACCATCCCTACAGCAATACAAGCACATTGTTAAGAATAAAGAAGACATATTGTAGAAGTATTTGAGTTAGTAATAATATGCCAGAAAGTTCCGGCAGGTCACTACCACTACAGACATTAAATGCTGCATGCGTACTTATAAGAATGTCACACTTCACATCAGGGAAGGTAAAGTAGACCGGAAATGTAGGTGCAAATGTCCATTTCTATGTGCTGCTGCTTCTGACACTGATAACCAGTGATTGGATAAATCAGCAAATCGATGACATTCCCCTAGTGTTTGACATTTCAAGTAGCATTTTCTGTGATCTTATTTCTGAGAAGGAGACTGGGATACTGTGCTTGACTTTGACTCAGCTGGCTGGTTGCAGAATCCAATTGACATTCTGATATAAAAATGGCCTTAACTGTTATCCAATGACCTGCAGAACTGTGAGGGTATTCATGTTTCGGTCTGCTCTGGTCTTTACATTGTATCTGAGAATGTAACATAGAGAAATAAGAGTATACCGAGGGTTGATATCTTGCATTTAGTTCAACATAACTCTTCTATCTGACCTGTTTTGTTTTTTTTAATCAAAGCTGAGTTTACCACCCATTTGTCACCTTTGAATTTCCTGCTTGTGTGGTGTAATTAAAATAACTGTGGCGAGTTAAACATAAAAGAGTGAATATATAATAGTAATAAGATGTTACATCCTTGTTGTTTAATACATCAGAACTGCACTGCCAAACAAAACCTTAGAACTCCATCTGTATCCAAATCCAAATCCAAATCCAATGTATCTTTTGAAAATACATTTGTTTAGTTTTCAACCTGGGTTCCTGTTCCCATAATTGTGCCCACTCAGACTTACAGGTAATGCTAACTTTGCACTCATCACCTCCCTTGCAGGGAGTTGGGAAATGCCACTCAGGCAGTGTTCGGGGCAAGCAGCGCTAGCCTCCTAAAGCCTTCAAATGAAACGCTTGTTTCTGGGTGTGACCAAAAGAAATGACACACAGAAATGAGTCACCTGAATTAGCTATTGTAGATAACTGCATAAACACCAATTTCCCACACTCATAATGCTCCATAGTCAGAGCAGCCACAAATATTATATCAACACCCAAGTTGACAAATGCCAGGATTGTCCTTTAACATACAATAAAAGCATGACATAGTTCAATGAGAGATTGCTTATTAAAGTTTTGGTTCGTTATAGCTCCACATTTGAAGAATATTGCCATTGACACTTCTTTTTATTAAGTAAGTAGTTAACATGATAATCTCCTGCTGTGGGATCAAATAACCACTTTTTACCCCCAAGTGACATCAATGGGTGGCAACCAATCAAATCTCAACCCTGGCAGGGTTAGTCCATTGCTTTGCATGTTGAGTTTAAAGGATTTCCGTGCACTCCCAACAGTCCATCTCTCCATCCATCTGCTGGTTGTTTTTTGCAAAGCTGGTGTCATATTCTTGGCAGTGCTGACAATCCCTGAGTCCTTGTGCATTGGTAGTTGGCCTTCAATACACACACACACACACACACACACACACACACACACACACACACACACACACACACACACACACACACACACACACACACACACACACACACACACACACACACAGTCTCCTGCAGTATTCTCCATTTGTAATGGAGGTCACAAATGTGTGTATTTGTTCCTGTGAGTATAGACATGTTTATCTATACTTATGACGGCCACCTTCACAATCATATTCATACAACAATACTTTAAAATAAATTTAGGAATTATTGTAAATCAATACAGTGTCCTCTCAAAAATAGTATATCTGTGAATGTGTGTGTGAGTGCGGGCGTGCGTGTGTGTGTCTGTGTGTGTGTGTTTACATGCTGGACAGCTAGCCTTTTAAACTTTAGCCTTTTAAACTAGACACACACACACACACACACACACACACACACACACACACACACACACACACACACACACACACACACACACACACACACACACAAACACACACACAGCAATCCAATCTAATGAAAAGACATGTTTTTTTTCAGTCAAGTGTGTGTGTCTGGTTGTGTGCACGTGTGTGTGCTTCCAAGAGCAATCACAGGAAATGAACAGCAAACAAGGACAACATTGGGAAGTCACTGCATTAAAATATACAAGTGGTATGTGTGTGCTTGTGTATGTGTATGTCTGGATTTGACCAAAGACCTATCTGCTTGTAAATCAGTGCAGGTTTCAATATCAATGGAGCAGTATAAGTGCTATTGATCTTTAGTAATAGCTGCACCATAAATTATACGCAGTATAATAAAAGCAGTCAGAATGAGTTTGACCCTCAAGATCAGAGGCTCTCAACTTGCAACAGGAACAAGTCTTGGAAAAACTAAGTAGTTTAATTTTGGTAGTGCTAGATCAAATGTATAATTTAATCCTGCAACCAGGCAAAACCAAACAGAAGAAATCAATACTTAACAATATCATTGTGCATCAAAGCAAGATGCAAAATATTCTGTGGCGGGCTCTTAGTGACCTACAAGTCCCTTTCATTATTTTGTTCAGCCAAAATAAAAATAAATACCATAAATTTGAATAAGACCTCTAATGGTTGGCTAGCTGACAATGTGGCTGCTAGTCCAGACATATTTAAAAAATACTTTCACTTAATCACAAGTCAACTAGATTGTTTTAGAAAAGAGCAGAACCTCCAATTGATGGTTAGTTACCTGTCAAAGTGGCTGGAAAAGTAAACTAACGTATGGTTCAAGCCTCAGCCAGAATGAACCAGCATTTGCATGGTGGCTGCGTTCCCACGCTGGTTGCACTCTTTCACACAACCCCATTTGGTAACCACCCAGTGCAGCCCCAGTTTTGCATTTCTGGCCACTGAGCAGCTCAATTGGAGCAATTGGGGGTTCAGTGCCTCTTCCAAGGGCACTTCAACAGTAGCTGCTGAGGGATGGTAGAACATTACTCATTCATTTAAACCAGCCAGCCCCAAGCCTGCCTCTCTAACCTTCAGGCAAGCACAATTCCTCATCTGTGTATTAGCAGTTTAACCATCTAACAAGCACACACATAAACCACGCGTGAACTGATGACTTAACACGCTTCAGTGTGAAATACATTATATTTTGGTGACAGTTATGATGGTAGAAGCTTCAAATGTGGCAGCTGCAAAAATTGAAAAGTGGTCGCCTCACTCCAAGCCAAACAGACTTCATTCCTGTTACAGTGCAACCTTCCAAAACATCTGCATGTGAAAAGCATAGCAGATAGGCTATGATGTATTAATTTTACTGAGGGGGACATCACATTAATTACAAAGCCTAAAGGGTGCCAAATGAGTCTACAGCTGTGTATTGATAAACAGCCTGGCAGTTTCCTGACTTTAGAAAACTTTTAAGACTGGTGTATAGATATATATATATATATATATATATATATATATATATATATATATATATATATATATATATATATATAAATTAACACATTTAATGGGTTGTAAACTATTAACATTTATAATTCATTTGGAGCTACCTCAGTACTCTTGCAAACAGTATAGTAAAGAATGCCACAGTCAAACTAATGGCAACTTTGGAGCTAAATATACACGGCTGTGGTCATGAAAATATTGTAAGTTGATGATTTAATAAGCTACCTTGGATCAAGATCTTGTTTTGTCATTCATTGACATGTACTGAAGTGACATCATTCCAGAGCAATCTGATAATCAGTGATATAATGGCTCTGCTCAATACTTAAGTCACAACAATGTTTTCACAGATTCAGATTTTGTAGAAGCTGATGGTTGCTTTAGTTTGTTGCTACTATAACACATGTATTTCCTTCATCACACACATATACACATTGAAACAAACATCTCAATCAGACTGATTAACATTCTTCCCATCCTTGCAACAGATTTTAGCTGATACCCTCTCAATGTATGTTAATCGTTGAAATTAAAATATTTGAGTTGTTGTTCTCCAAAATAAAACTAGAGAAACTAAACCTGTTTCTCAGCAAGCAGCAGTTGTTGCAGCATTTGAAACTCCTTAGATATTTGTCATGCAGAAGTGCATCCGAATTCCTAGAATGGATAAATGTAAATCAAATATTCTAGGAGTTTACCATGCGAACGGAGCAGTGCGAGAAAACATTGAGAAATGTTTATCTTGTTGATCACACCGCCTTGACAGCTGCAGAACAGCCTGAACAAGTTATGGACTATCTGTGTAGTCTTGAAATGTTTGGTGGAACTGGATAGCCAAAATATCCTTGTAGTTTAGGAAAGGTTGACTGGGGAGTCGTCCTTTCCTTCCAGGCTTTCTTTCTACTACACACACAGCCTGGAGCATGAGAATGCAGTACTCAAGGTAAGTTGCCAAGTCCAGAAGTCAGTCACCTTCTTTGTCCACATCAGTCCATTTTACAGGTAATTAGCTGTTCCTTGCAGAAAGGCCACCTCCATCATACCATTAGTGTGTGTGTGTGTGTGTGTGTGTGTGTGTGTGTGTGTGTGTGTGTGTGTGTGTGTGTGTGTGTGTGTGTGTGTATGCGTGTGTGTGTGTGTGTGTGTGTGTGTGTGTGTGCTTGCATTTGCTGAGAAAAGCTGTAATTGGGGCTTACTTCCAGCACCCTCAACTACACACCTGTAAAGCTTTGCGACTGCATCTTGCACGGCTGCAACGCGATCGCAGTGACAAAATATGTACACAGAAATATAAACACCTCACAAACTACTCAAACATGATGACACACACACACACACACACACACACACACACACACACACACACAGACTCAAAAGGTGAAAATCAAAACCAGTGTCGCTGTCGCGGCTGGTAAAGATTCCTACTTCGGAAAACTTCTTGTATTTATGTGTGTGCTGCTCAAGTAAAATTGTTTAAAGGTCTAATAGCTAGCGGGTTAGTGTTGGCCTTCTAAAGGTTAACTTACAGTATTTAGATATGTATATGTGTGTGTGTGTGTGTGTGTGTGTGTGTGTGTGTGTGTGTGTGTGTGTGTGTGTGTGTGTGTGTGTGTGTGTGTGTGTGTGTGTGTATCAGAGTGAAATCATTTACACTCTCACCGCCAAATTATTTGCAAGTGCAAGTTTTTGTTTGTGTGCTTTTCTGTCTGTGTGTGAGCTCCCCACTACTCCACATAATGAAGTGGCTGAAGGTAAACTTAACCAGCTTTGCTGCACTTATTTTAAGGAAAATATACAACATTTTGGAAAGCACACTTATTTGCTCTCTTCGAGTGAGTTGGATGGGACTTTTGAGATCAATTGCTTCTCTCTGCATTCCCTGCTGAAGTTTCTATGTGACATATTTAGCTTAGCTTAGCCCAAAGAGTAGTAACAGAGGGAAACAGCTAGCTTAACTCCATCAAAAGAGCCTTCTAACAACTCTACCATTGCCATATGTATGTGTATTTCATACATTTAGGAATAGAAACAAGACTAAGTGTCTGAATAAGCAGTTATTGTGAGTACATTGGATGTATTCACTGACCAACAACAGATAGGCCTGGTCATGCAGCATTTTAGAAGCCCTGTCCAGTTGTGAAGTTGCAAGTTTTGCACTTTTTTTATTTCATTCTTCAACAAAACCCAGGTGATTCTAAGATGTTTTTTTAGCTAGCTTGCTAACTAACAAGATACATCATGTAACGAGACAATTTTGGACCTGACCTTTTCCCATCTGATGAAGGCTAGCTTTTTTCCAGTCTAAACATGGCCTGGACCTGCTTTCAGTCTTTGCATCCAACTCTTGCTAAGGCAACACACATGCACACACATTGACCTACACGAACATCACACAATAACAATAAGTCTTTTCTCAGATATTTGACAAACATGCATGGCAGGGTAAAATCAGAATACAAGTAAAATGTATATAAATTGGTTTTCAGACTGAAACATGAACTTCCTATCCTATGTCAGTCAATGCATTACAACAAACTTTCAATTATTTATTTTTGGTTGTAGGACCTTTGCATCCATGGAATTAATTGCTTGAATCTTGCCTTAGGCCACAAACAATATTACATGTGAGTCTGTGAGTTGAGGGTGTACTGAATGTTTTATTTGTGGTATCTGTATTTCGTAGTGTTTTTTCCACAACTTCCTGCATTTGTATTTAATTAGTTTAGCTATTATTAACTCTAGAAAAGAATGTGGTTGTTGGTTTCATTTGCAAGTATAATCTTGTATTATATTTTCATTCTGATATTGAATACGTACACTGGCCTTTGTAAAGGGGGGATTGGCATTTTGACACTTACATATTGTATCAACCCAGGTCCTTGAAGAACTAGATGAGCAATCATGTTGTTATTGGGGGATGGATGGACTACGGTTTGTGTGGCATGGCTCAACACACACAGACCAGATGCCTAATCTGGCTTCAGCTGGTTGAGTCTTCAAAACACCATTACGGAGTATCATCCCATATCAAGCTCTTCAAATTATGACAATCAAAACATTTATTTGGTTGTAACTGGAGAGTCAAAAGATGTCCAGCTAACTTGATCGCTCTAACCCTAACCCTAACCCTTGGTAGAAGGTGGATTATGGACCAAATGGGTGTTGTGAAAGTCCTATGGGCGCAGATTATAAAGCAGCAGGTGTAGGGGCGCGCAATGTTGGGAAAAGACACTTGTGCAGACTACATGCCATCTATTACCATTATTAGTATACTGTCCAACAGACTTTGGGGGTCAAAGAGAAGGTTAATGAGCAGTGAGCTGAAGAGGGCAAATTTTATTATTTTCAAGAAATACTGGCACTGCCAAGCCAATGTTTTACAGAAACCAGTGAGTGCTGCCAGTTAGGTTGTGTGCTCTGCAAGTAAATGGTGTTGGAAGCTAAGCATACTTTGCATAAACACACACAGGCACAGGCAGCATCCTCAGAGTCACAATGACTGATGTAGAGGCCTTTATTATTCAATTAAAGACAGGGAAGGTGTGTGTAGGGATATACTGGTCCGCAGTTGATGTGCACCTGGGGAAGTGCAGGCAGAGTGGACTGCAGAGGTTTTTTAATAAACAGAGAGAAAAAATGATGGTGTTGAACTTGGCCCTGGGAAAGCTCTAGGGTTCACATCAGTGGTAGCAGTTACACACACACACACACACACACACACACACACACACACACACACACTCACACACACACACACACACACACACACACACACACACACACACACACACACACACAGCCCTGTAGACAATCACTTAATGCTAATAATAATTTGTTGGGAGAAACGTTTGTATACACATTCACATGTAACCCTTTGCGTTTACAGATACAGAACGAACACAAACATGTTTGCCTCAGGCACATTTACTTTGCACCTTGGCCCAAGATCACCACTCATGGCAGTAATCAAACACACACATCACCGTTCTTTACAATGACTGATGCTTCACCTCACCGCCTGCCACTCAACGTTTGCGCTCTAACCCTCAGAGTGTGTGTGACTGTGTGTACGAGTTTTATGTATGTTTGCCTTTCATTTCCCACGTTAGCCAACCTTGGTTTGAGGAAATGATTAGTCCGTTCTGACGTACTGTTGCAGCTACATGAGTCCCTCTTGCACTCATTTTGACGCTTGTATGTGTGTGTGTAAGAGCGAGCAAATGTGTGTGTTCTCAGAGCCTAATGTACGAGCGTATATACATTTATTCAACTGCAAATCATATAGCAAATTAACGCTTATATAATAAAGCATCCAGTGTTACAGTGTGTTCCTGTTCCGTTTGCACATGATGATTGCTCTACTTGTTATCTGCACCACAATCCTGTTTTGACTTTTAAAGCTATCACTCAGTATGCAAGTGTTTCCAGTTCAGACAATATGTGTGTTTGTGTGGGCGGGCTTAGCACCAGCCCTTTACTACCTGTCCCAGCAAAAGCAAAGTAGCTACAGCTACGATACACCGGTTTACACACTTGGAAAGGATATGAGTTTCCCTCCATGGCCTGGGTGAAATGTCTGCTGAAGTGCCAGCTGGAGGTGTGTGCATTATTGCTTTAATACATCAGTTACCCTAATCTGTCATTTTAGCTTGGCATTTGGGGGAAATGTGTATTACGTTGGCCTTTGGTCACAGCTGCAGTACGCAAGATTTTTGATATACAATTACAGCCACCTTACTAGCCTAAATCACAGCGTAGTGCTGCAACAGAGAATAATGAAAACTTCAGTGTAAAATGCAAGCTGTCACTGCTCTCAGCAGTGAGCGAACACTACAAACTGAGAAAACATGTCCTTGGTTCTTTGGTGTTCTTGGTTGGGTGCAGTTCACTCAGATCATACAGAACTGCTGGGTAGTTTCAAATAGTTGCACATGCCTTACTGCCATTTGGATCTGAAATGTATCCAGTTGAAATCCAGATACAGTATACACACAGTATATTTCATCTGTTTGTCACTATTCCTACACATCGCATTAACATATTACAAGTAATGCATGTGCTTAATGTGGTGGACTGTTTATAGATTGCTAATTATTATTGGAGGGTTCATATTACGTGCTATATTAGATTCAGATGTCCACATTTCTCCAAGAGTCTTCAGCTTTCTCTGCTTTTTAGGCAAAACTGTTAATTTAGCTAAATGCTAACACGGGATTGAAATGTCATTAGTTTAGTACGGGAACATTTTGACCTGATTTTGGAGCAGGTGTAGTCAGGGAATCACCAAAGTGATTACGATTCATCCTGAAAGTCATGTGAAAGTATCAAGTTTCATGGCAATTCATCCAATAGTTGAGATATTTCATCCAATACCAAACATGTCAACCTCATAGTGGTAAACATGTTTCTTATGATGTTCTATATCTGGTGAAATATTTTTATGAGGAGTAATATTTGTGTGCTGATTCAGGCCATCTGCACTGGAATATCACATACATTAGATTTCATATTTGCATAGAGATCGAGGCTCATGGAAATAATCATCATTGATACGTCAAGTTGGTTGATTGCTTGCATCTGATTTAACAACAGCTGGCCTGCCTCTGACATCCAGCATAAATTATTGCTAATATTGTAATTTCAAGCTATATTGACGAACAGTCAGTATCAAACATCTGTATCAAACTTCCTTCATTTACTAAACATTTCAGCTGCAGTTTAGGAATGTGTATTTTGGGTTTCTTTAACATGAGCCTTTCTTCTGGCTTCCCCTTTAAATCTTATAGTAATGAAGTAATAATTGTGTCTCTGTCCATGAGCTTGAAATGATATGTTCTCCATGTCATTTGCAGCCTGAATCTCTGCCGATGCTACAAGCCTGTTCACTACATATGGATTATTAGACTTTAAAATGAGGCGTATCCCACGATGAAGGGACATTTACATTTGTCATTATGTTCACTGCCACAGGCTACGTCCCCTGTCCAGCAATGACAAGTTAATAGACTGCTTTGCCCCGGGGCTAAACAAGGACTTACATCCATTATTAATCTCAGTCATTTAACTCTCCCCAAATGGCCATGATCATTTGGAGATTATCGCAATATGACTCAATTTGTCAACAACATTATAATTTTAAATGTAATTATGCTACAATGACAAGGTAATCATGATATGGTGATTATTACCTGATCCTGCTACAACAGGCTAAAGATCACCTGTGTTTTTGTTAGTTACACAAATCAATGTCTCTTTAGTGTGGCTTTATTGCAAATAAATAGGCTGATTAAGCAGTTAAACTAAAAAAAGGATTACTAATGAAAGTCAACGTTTTAGTTGCAGGGGCACATTTGCCTTCCTGTTCTTTAATGTGTATTGTCCTTAAACTAAACTGGAAATAAAGATAGTGTAATATTTCGTTTCTGGAGCTTTCTATAAACCAAATGAAATGATTTGAGTTCTGTCTACGCACAGTATTTTACTCCTTTATAACCAAAGATCTTGATGAAAATGTTCTCTTAAAAAGGGGGTTGTCGGACCATTTTCTCTCCCAGTTTCCTCGACCTCCAACTCACACATGTGGCACTTTATTCCCCCGATAACATTTAGTTTGTCATTTTCTTGCAGCAAGCAAGCTATCATGTGTCCCTGCCCGACTATCATTTACAGAGACTGTGGATGTGACACTGGAATGACAGGCTAATATTTGTCTTTTCAGCCGCCATCTTGTCCTGTCTGTCACCGTCCAAACCACAGCCTCTGCTGCCACTCATGACATGAACTCAGCTCAAGATCACAGTCAAAGGGAATATTTGGGTGGGTGGATGTTTTTGCCTCGGTGATAATTAACCATGTTTCCACTGTCAACAAGGAAGACGAGCCAAAACAGTGTCGTCTACCCTAGTTCAGACAGTACAGTTTAATTCAGGACAGAATACTGCTGTATAAATTTAGATTGATTCACTCGACTCTGGACATATTCAAGCCATTTCACTCTTGTTCAATCTAGTTTAGTTACATCTCTGTTAAGTCCATTCAGTTTTTTCCAGTTCAGTCAGGGTAATAGTCCAGTCCAGTTTAGTTTGAATGGTACTTCAGCTTTATTTGATATTGTGCAATGAGTACTTTCAACCAAGAATCCCACCACAGGATCGCTTGAGAGTACAGCTCTCCAGGGTGGAGAGTAAAACACAGTCAGAAATACCAGAGAGACAGGTGGATGACATTATGTGAGTCCTGATAAAACAAGCACGTGCCCTATAGTTCCCTCTGCACCAATCCTTGTACTGTATGCTGTATGTCCCAGCAGTACAGCCAAGAACTTTTACATTATCCTACCAGCAGCACGGTTCATTTATCTGTACGCTGTATCTGCCCTCCTCTCCTTTAGTCCCCTGACAAGTAAATCATCTCTTCTGCTGCTGTGACAGCACAATCCTGATGTCTGTCACTTCCAAAGGCCAGACTGGGCCACACACATACTCAACATACACAGACATATATATACAGCGCCATACAGGAACAGGCAATCACACTACAAACACGGCGGCATCGACATGCACACACAAACACTTTTTTTCAGAGGAGATTCCCGCCCACTCAAGGGCAGAGCGATGACACCTCATCATGAGCCAAATGAAGCAAGAGTGGCAAGGAGAGGAGGAGGAGGAGGAGGAGGAGGAGGAGGAGAGATGGAGGGATGGATAGAGCGGAACGATGGAGCAATATTGAGGGGGATGAGTGAAGCTACATGCCAGCGAGGCGACCGGCGCACGATTTCATGGGCATGAAATAGGCTCTGGAAACATGGAGGGACAGACAGAGAGGGAGAGGGAGAGGGAGGATGGGGAGCTGGAAGGGGTCGGGATGTAAAGAATTAAGGATTAAAAACCTGTCTTTGTAAATTCTAAATGTTACTCAATTAACAAAGCCTTTCTTTGAATACATACTACGAGTATGTAACAAGTATATCATAAGAGTAATGCAGTTGCTGCAAAATACAGGCCAGAGTATCACCTCCCAAATCTTTGCTGGATAGTTATTATACAGGGAAATGGGGTACGATGCATTTTGTGTGCCACCAGCACTCCTGCCCACCCAAATGATGTTTTACACAAATACATCTTGAAAGGGTTCTATGAAGGGTTCAGTTTTATGCGGAAAGTATATTAATCAGACGCCACAGACGCGTAGTGAAGACATACTTTTGATTGTCTTGTTGGCATCTTAGCATGCTTACTTGCCAACCCCGTGAATTACACAGCGCTGGACCAGACCACAGACTGTATGGGTTGTAGCTGCTGCAGTAGTGGGCCAATCAGACGTCTGACTGCGAGCGAAACGATACAATCCACAAACCATCTGGGCACAGAAAGGATGGAATGAAGGTGAATTAGTGTCAATACCACTGAGTACCCGGTAAAGGTATCGAGTATCGATACCCAGCGTTTGTAAACAGTAACTGATTAAGTGATCGTTTAGTGTAACATTTCTTGAACAAATTTCTTATCAACATGACACTGTCAGGGTTGCGGTCTACCTGGTTCAATCATCAGGCGATTGTTTCTGTTTTTTCTTTTGCAGTAATTTGAGTAGATTTCACACCAGCAAACTATAATTGACTTTAATGGAGAGAAAGAGGGGGGGGGGGGGTACAATTGTTTCATGTTTGTGTGAGCCAGTCTCCTGGTCTCTCTTTCCAGCTCACATTAACATGCTTTCCACATCACCCTTCTACTTTAATTCACTTGGATTACATTCACACCTGACATTAAAATCTGCATCTTGTATACACAATGAATTTGATTTCCATTTCCTTTGCTAAAATGCAGATGTCACTTTATTTATAATATTCCCATCCTGTAAAAGTGATTATAAACACTTCTCTTTCTGCTCGTGCATGTACTGATATCCTGACAATCCATTTTGACAAGTGTGCTTCCTGAATTGCATTAGTGATTTGATTGAATATGTGCATACAAATGGATATTTTTCACACAGTCTATACGCAGGCACCTATGAATACCTTCAGATCTTGTTTCGATCTCAAATTTTAGAAGCATTTCTATCTGCATTTATAGCAATTATCCTTTGATCTCCAATCACTCGTGTTACCTGATATAAAAGGGGGACACGGAGGCGGAAGAGGAACTGAAGATATTGCAGCAAAAAGAAAAAACTAAACCCTGAAAACAAGGCAAAGTGAAGGTGTAAGAGAAATGAAGCAGAATGGGACAAGGTCCTTGTCACCCGCCTGTACTCGTCATTTAGAATTGAGAGAGTGAAGGATAGAGAGAGATGGAGTGATGGAGAGGAGGACAGAGGGCTGTTGTTGCGCCTCAGAGAGCCAGAGATAGAGAGTGATGATAATGCAGCAAAAGACAGAGGACAGAGAGAAGAAGAGAGAGGGGTGAGAAGAAGGAGAGAAAGAGGTGAGCATGGCGTACGGAAAGGTTTAAATAGGTAGATGGGAAGACAGAGCTGAGTTTGTGAGCCTGAGCTCAGCAAAATTGAAGGCCCAGAATACATAGAAGTGAGCCTCGGATTTAAGGGAACAAAGTTTATTAGAAGGCTAACGTCTCGACGTCAGGTGCGTCTTGTGACGCTGATGAAGCCCGCCACAGAAACGTCCGTCTTCTAATAAAGCGTTGTGCCCGTTTGCTCCAGTGTACTTTGGACCAATTCTCTGGAGTTCCTCCTGATATATGACCTGTAAAATTGCCACAAAACGACAGCTATCAACATCATCCATGGAGATTTTTAATTCCATATATGCTTGCATCTTATATTTAGTTTGATGGCCTATTTATTGCAGTCATGAAAATATCATCGGTTTTCACAAATGTTATTAGGATAATGATTAATTCGGTTTTTACCTTTGCATAGGCATCTGGTATTTATTTGCATCATTTCACTACCGATCAGGCTGTTTCTGTGTGTATTTTGCAGGACATACAGTGGGTTGATTGGAGGCACTATCAACTGTAAAGAACATGGCAGGCGTAGGGCTCAGAGATTGGAGATTGAAGCCTGGATTAAATCTTAATTTCAAAAGGGCAGAGTGATGTTTTATCACTCTTTTTAAGCAGGCAACAGAAATGGTGAACACAGCTACTGAGGGTGGGGGAAAGGAGTAATGAATTCTGAAGCAGAAGCTCTTCAGTGAGTGGATATCAAACTTCAGAGTAATGCTTCTACGCAGAGGGCAGGACTCTCTCGCAAATAAGAACATCGAGTACTGAGTGCACACGCTCCTGGCTGAGATTGGACCACCTACTGATGTGGTCTGGCATCACATCCATTCGCACTTTGATTGTCGATGAAGCTGTGTGTGTGTGTGTGTGTGTGTGTGTGTGTGTGTGTGTGTGTGTGTGTGTGTGTGTGTGTGTGTGTGTGCATATGTTGTCTTCTTTTAGTTAAGAGAACCAGTTACATATTCTGCGTACGTTTCGTGGCATAATTAGTGGTGTGGGTGGATTGACATGAACATACATATCATTGTGAAATCATATTGTAGTCACTTCCTCCTACATTTGCTTTCTAAGGTTGTAAACATCTCATTTCACCTCATAACAGTCAAACAACTAAATTGATTAGCTTGTAAAACAATACTGTACATGTTTCTAAGCGTTCCTACTGCTACTAATAAACATTCCCGTCATTTGAGGCAGCAAACAATCTTTAAAAATGTAATCAGTGGTGGAAGAAGTATCAGATCCTTTACTTAAGTAAATGTACCAATACTACTCCATCAAACAATATATCCTTCAGTAAAAATACCATATGTATGTGAAAATGTATTTAAAAGTAAAAGTGCTGCAGAAAAACTTCCCAAATGAGAGTTATGTTATTCAATCGTTATTACAGGTACATTATGTTCACGTAGCATTTTATGTAGGTGGTTGGTCGAGGTGGACCTTTTGATTGTTTTTTATAAATTGTTGGCTACTTTAATCTATACTAGTGAGAAAAATACAGTATGAGAACAATAATATTTTACATACAACCATGTAAACATGATCTAGTAGAAGCACAAAATACAAGTACAAACATCAAAATGAGCAAATAAACGAATAAAAACACTTAAGTTTGAAGTTCAGTGCACGATTGTATACTACAGAGTAAGAGGTGCTGGTAACACGATAAACGTAACCTTGAAAGCAAATGATCAAGGAACTTTTGCTGTGATGATGTGGCGGTCACATGAAAAAGCTCCCGTGTTTGACCTTTCCTGAGCGGCAGCTTCCAGCTCTAGGGATGCTTTCATGTTGATACTGTGTGTGTG